>NW_028121337.1:0-138000 GCF_965183815.1 Platalea leucorodia | reverse complement strand
CCGAAGCCCCCGGCGCGGGGGTGCGCCTGTTGCAAACGGCGCCTGCCCTCCCCCCTTCCAAACTGACAAATGTGAAACCCCACCCGCTACCGATAGGAGCCAGGGACGGGATCGCACCAGTGCTGGAGGACTTAAAGGGGAGGGGGATTATAGTTCCCACCCACTCCCCCTTTAACTCCCCGGTATGGCCTGTCCAAAAACCAAACGGCAAGTGGAGGTTGACAGTAGATTACCGGAGGCTGAATGCCAACACAGGCCCATTAACAGCTGCCGTACCGAACATTGCCGAGCTTATAGCCGCCATTCAAGAGCAATCACACCCTATTATGGCGACTATTGACATTAAAGACATGTTCTTTATGGTCCCCCTGCAGCCGCAGGACCAGGACCGCTTTGCTTTTACCTGGGCGGGGCAACAGTACACCTTTACACGGCTCCCTCAGGGATACAAGCACTCCCCCACCTTAGCCCACCACGCTCTAGCACAGGAGCTGGAAGCAATTCCCATAAGGGCGGGGGTGAAAGTTTACCAATATATAGATGATGTACTCATAGGGGGAAATCAGGTGGAAGAGGTTGGGGAAGTCCAGAAGGACATCATCACCCATCTAGAGAGCATAGGATTGACAATCCCACCTGAGAAAATACAAACCCCTTCAAGTGAGGTGAAATTTTTAGGAATTTGGTGGAAGGGAGGGATGACATGTATCCCACCAGACACCCTTTCCTCCCTCGACCAAATTAAGGTACCAGAATCGAAAAAAGACTTACAGCATGCGTTAGGGCTGCTTGTGTTCTGGAGAAAGCATATCCCTGATTTCTCAATTATCGCGAGACCCCTATATGATTTACCACGGAAAAGGGCGCAATGGGAGTGGACCCCGGTCCACGATGAGGCGCTACGGCTGTTGGTGTTCGAGGCAAATGCATACCAAGCCCTGGGGCCTATCCACCCGACAGACCCGGTGCAGATCGAGTGGGGGTTTGCCGCAACCGGGCTATCGATTCATTTGTGGCAACGGGGGCCGGCAGGGCCCATCCGGCCCATTGGCTTTTATTCTCGGAGTTTCAAGGATGCAGAAAAACGGTACACCACGTGGGAAAAGGGGCTGTTTGTAGTCAGCCCGGCTTTACGAGAAGCAGAGCGCACCATTCGCCAGCAACCAATAGTGCTCAGAGGTCCTTTCAAAGTGATTAAACCAGTTTTAACTGGGACACCTCCCCTGGACGGGGTGGCACAAAGAGCTTCGGTGCGGAAATGGTACGCGCAAATAGAACATTATTGTGGTATTTTTGAAGTTTCTGAGGGCGCTGCCAAAAATTTAGTTATCCAAGAGGGAGTGGCCCCAGACCGGGAAGGTGACGTGCCTCCTTCTGCTGTGCAGGTAGCCCCCCCATTTTCAGAACAATTACAGAACGCTTGGCTCACTGATGCCTCTGCTAAACGAGAGGGCAGAACTTGGAAATACCGTGCTGTCGCCCTACAGATAAGGACCGACCAAAAAATAATTACCGAAGGAGAAGGCAGCGCGCAAGTAGGGGAATTAGTGGCCGTATGGAGTGTCTTTCAACATGAAGCCCAATCTGCCTCTCCAATCTATATCTACACTGACTCCTTTGCTGTCTTTAAGGGGTGTACAGAGTGGCTCCCCTTTTGGGAACAAAATGGGTGGGAGGTTAACAGAATACCTGTATGGCAAAAGGAAAAGTGGCAAGATATTTTAACCATTGCCAGACAGGGGAACTTTGCGGTAGGATGGGTAGCCTCCCATCAGACGGGAGAAGATTCGTCCGGTCATTGGAACAATAGGGTTGATGAGCTGGCCCGCCTCGCCCCCTTGCAAAGTGATCCAGTAGCGGAGGATTGGGAGCGACTCCTGGAATGGTTGCACCTTAAGAGAGGGCACACTGGAGCCCAAGACCTCTACCGAGAGGCTCAGGCCAGAGGCTGGCCGGTTACCCGAGAAAATTGCAAAACTTGCATTTCGGCCTGTGAGCAATGTTGCATCCGCTTAGACAGGCACCCCCTGGAAGACAGTCCCCTACATCTGAGAGAGGGAAAAGGTTTGTGGGAGGCCTGGCAGGTTGATTACATTGGTCCGTTCCGTAAATCAGAAGGGAAGTGCTATGTATTAGTGGGTGTTGAAATAGTATCTGGCCTAGCACAGGCTAAAGCCTGCGCTAAGGCAACAGGGGAGAATACGGTGAAGGCCCTGAAAGAATGGTTTGGGACCTTCCCTAAACCGCAGTTGATTCAATCTGACAATGGTACACACTTCACAGCCAAGATGGTCCAGGAATGGGCGGCTCGGGAGGGGATTTCATGGGTATTCCACACTCCATACTACCCTCAAGCAAATGGGATTGTGGAGAGAACAAACGGCTTGCTGAAGCGCTTCCTGAAACCACATGAACCGGGGTGGGCTGAGCGGGTAGGAGATGCAGTGACTAGCGTCAATAGCCGTTGGGGAACAAACGGATGCCCAAAAATTACGGCGTTTTGCCCACTAGCGCCGACAATCATGCCCACCTCACCTGGCCCTGACCACTCCGTCAACCCATCCTGTTTCCCCGGACAACCCGTCTTAGTTGAACTCCCCACCGTGGGAGCAGTACCACTAACATTAGACACCCCAGTGAATAAATACACGTGGAAGGCAAAAGATGCTTGTGGAAAGATCCACAAAATTCATGCTAAATGGATTGTCCCTTCCTTCTGACCCGAGAAGCGAGTTTGCTTCTATTTTTGTTTTCCAGGAGGAAGCAGCTGACCTGGACACGCACCACCCGACGGAGACTAGACAGACGCCGATTGCTGCTTAATCAGGATGCGCGCCTTATTGGTGGCTGTACTAGTTTGGCAATGTACCTATAACAGTTGCGGAGGGCTAATTCCTTCACCCTCCCCTGACCCGTTTGATCCCTTCAAGGACAATGAATTTGTATTATTAGCCAAAGCTATAAGCCGAGCTTTTAATTTAAGTCATTGCTGGGTTTGTGGGGGACCTCTGGGGCTGTCGAGTTGGCTGTGGACGTCCACACCCCTCACCCCAGCCCAAATTGTGAGTAATTATAGTGAAACCACGAATGACACTTGGGGTGATAGTGGAACATGGCCAGTTCAATTTCCTGCTGTGGGGCAATATTGTTGAAATCGTACTCACAAGGGAGGGGTCTGTGTGGGAGAAAGCAAGTGCCAATGGACTCTTATGAACAAGTTGGCAAATGCAAATAGGGATATCTCTGTATGGGTGTGGCTTGATAATGCTGGACGCAGTCGAGGGTTCAAAGGGTACTGGTTAAATAAAAACAAAATGTTAATTCTCCAGCAATCTAGGGACCATGTCTACGAGGAAACCTGCAAATGGAAAAACAACTCCAGGGCCTGGTATTGCGCCAGCTGGATGAATAATAACCAAACCGTCTCTTTTAGCCCCATGGACAATGATAAAACAATGTATTTCCAGTTCCCTGAGGATGCAGCGGGACCATTTGCCAATGGGGCCACAGCTAAAAGGGGCCATTATTGGATTTGTGGACATACTGCCTATAAACGACTGCCAGCGCATTGGTCAGGGGTCTGTTATGTGGGAATTATCCGGCCTTTATTCTTCCTTCTTCCACAAACGGGCGGCTCTCAGTTGGGGATAAGATTGTACGATAATCTGGAAGATGGAAAGATTGCCCGCCGCAAGCGAGCTGTTGAGGTGAACATAGGTGGAACACAAAAATGGGGGGAAAATGAGTGGCCTCCTGAAAGAATAATCCAACATTACGGGCCTGCCACCTGGAACCCCAGTGAACCGATATCAGGGGCAAGGGAACCAATCTATAATTTGAACCGTATAATCCGATTACAAGCGGTTTTAGAAATTGTTACCAATAAAACCGCCAATGCTATAGATCTTTTAACTCAACAGTCTCAACAAATGCGCACGGCAATCCTTCAACACCGTATGGTTTTAGATTATTTACTGGCTGAAGAAGGAGGGGGTCTGTGGGAAATTAAATGTCTCTAACTGTTGTTTAGAAATAGACGATGTAGGCGAAGTAGTCCTCCAATTAACCAAAGACATTAGGAAAATAGCCCACGTCCCCATCCAGACCTCGAATGGTTGGAATGGTAATTTATGGTCCTGGCTCCGGGGGTGCCCTGGGTGAAACAGTTGCTGTTATATTTGCTATGCGCGTTTGCCACTTTCATGTTTTTACCCTGTATAATACCCTGTTTTGTTCAGCTAATACGACATGTGGTATCTAATATGCAGTTCGTACCTACCACCTCACCCGATGGCATAAAACAAATCCGTGCCGTTCACCAGGTAGAACCCACCACAATAACCATTGTTTAGACCTCAAAAAAAAAAAAAAAAAAAAAAAAAAAATTGCATATTCCTACCCATGTCATACTCACCGGTTGTTCTGTAGTCCTTATAATGGTGAACTACCTCGCGCAATGGATTTCTCAGGGTTGTCCTATAAAGTTGAACATTGTTAAACTTAGAAAGATTAAGGAAAAAGAGTGTTTACATTGGACAATGTTCCTGTTTGTTTGCAACTGAGCACTCTCTTGCCATGTCCCATGTCACCTTTCTCCTTCACACCTCCCCTTTTTCTCTGCTTCTGTCTCCACCTCTGCTCTGTACTCTCTCTCTCTCTCTCTCCCTCCCTTCCCATGTCTCCTACCACTGTGAAGACTGCAATGTTGAGCCACGGGGTGGTGTCGAGAACTGTTACAGAACCAGAATTGTCTCGATGTTGCCGTTCTACCGCCATCTTCTGGGTTCGACATCCAGCCCCCGATGAAACCACCACAGGATGGATGCCAATGCAGAGACCAGGACACGAAAGGCGGGACCATGAACTGCGCGCACGCCTGCGCAAAGACCAGGGCGCAAAAGGCAGAGGCCGGGACGCGGAAGGCGGGGCCATGGAATGCACGCACGCCTGCGCAGTGACCAGGGCGCAAAAAGCAGAAGCGCAAACTGCATGTACGCAGACCTGTTCTGCGCATGTGCATGGCCCTATAAAAGGACCGTGTGCGCCTTTTGAGGTCCTCTTTCTCCTCGTGTCCTACACCTTGCACCTCCTTGGAAGCCGCTCCTGCGGACACTGAGACTGGACCGACTGGACCTTTGATTGACGGGACTACACCGGACTTGGAGTGGCGGTAGCTAGTTCCCCTACGTGGCTCTTTTCTCACCTGCCTGAGCACGCTCTTTCTATCTTTCTCTTTTTCTCTCTCTCTCTTTTTTCTTTCCCCGCCCCCCATCTCCCTACCCGGTCCTCACCCCTTTGTTCGCCAAAATAAAGTCAAAAGGTTGTACGGCATTTGACCTCATTTGCGTCTTAATCTCGTCCTTGGGATCGTATCGAAACCTCTCCCGACATTCGATCGGGACAATAATATATAATGATATATATTATATATAATATATATCACCATATATATACAATATATCACCACATGAGTACATAGCAAATACGTTGGTATGTGCTTGTGAGGTCACTGGAGCCTGAGTAGCCCAATGGCAAGTACATGGCAAATGGGCAGAAATGTGCTTGTGAGGTCACTCTCAGACAATAGGCCAGGAGCTGACTCATGGCATGTGTGGCTTGTTGTGAGGTCTCTGCTGCCTGAGTAGCTGCTAGGCCAGGAGCAGGCCCATGGCTTGTGTCTGTGCTTCTGAGGTCACTCCTGCCTGAGGAGCTAGTATGCCAGGAGCAGGCCTGTGGATTGTGTAAGTGCTTCTGAGGTCACTCATGCCTGAGGAAATTATAAGCCAGGAGCTGGCACATGGCTTGTGAATGTCTTTGTGATGTCAGTGGTACCTGAGTAGCTGGTAGGCCAGGAGAAACATGTCTTGTGCTGGATACTTTGAGGTCACAGGTGCCTGAGAAGCTGAGAGGTTAGGAGCAGAACAATGGCTTGTGTAGGTGTTTGTGTAGGTGTTGGGTCATTGGTGTCCAAATACCTGATACGCCAGAAGCAGGCACATGGCAGGTTTAGATGTTATGACCTCACCTGTGGCTGAGTGACGGATAGGCCAGGAGTATGCACATGGCTTGTGTATGAGCTTGTGATTTCACGAGTACTAAATCAGCTTATAGGCCAAGAGCAGGCATATGGCTTGTGTGGGTGCTTCTGATGTTATCAAAATAATATTTAGACCCCACCCAAACATGGCTTTTTGGAAGAACCATCATCATCAGAAGCCTGTGCACAGCACCCACCCCCGTGTGACAGAGTAACTCTTGAGCAGACAGCGATGGCAGCAGGAGGGTGTGAGGTCACCGTCACTATAACTGCTGAGCACCCAGTGGTGGCTGTAGGAGGGTGTGAGGTCACCGTCACTATAACTCAGAAGCACACAGCTGTGGCTGTAGGAGGGTGTGAGGTCTCGTCACCGATGGCACCGCGTGGCGGTGGGGCTCGGTGCAGAGCGGCCGTGTGCATCAGCGGGGCATGCCGGGGGCCAGGAGCTGCCCGGCCCCGTGTCTGCGAGGCCGAAGGAGCAGCCCCTGCAGCCCTGGCTGGAGCAGTCGGGGTGGGGGTGGCTCGGGGGCACCGCCGGGATGTGCCTGGGCACGGCACCAGGAGGAAACCACAGACTTCCTGCCCGGGCGCTGCGCGGGGAGCACGGCGAGCGCTGCGAGGCCACGTGGGCTGTGGTTTGTGCACCTGCAGGCTCCAGCTCCCGATGCACCTGTGGGGAAGAACGGCCCCTCGGGGACAGGCTGAGAGTCAGGGGCCTGATGGAGCCTCTGGGCTGCAGGTCTGCTGCCAGGGCAGGGACATGGCCCAGCTCGGGCTCCTGCGAGGGACCCAGGGTGGGGCTGTGCAGGGAGGGACGGGCGAGCCAGCCCTCCTCGGATGGAGCTCTTCCCCTGCCCAAGGCCCTTGCCCAGCTGCTGCTCCCAGCACAGTGGGGTCTGTAGCAGGGGCAGGGGCTGTTTCCTTCCCATCCTGACACAGACCCCGGTGCAGTCCCAGCTCCGTGGTTCCCACAGCTGAGTGGTGGCTTGACAGCTGCCTCTTGGGTTCTTGGATGAGCCCACCGTAGAAGATGCTCAGTGCTCGCAGTCCCCACAGCAGGGTGCAAGGGGTGATGGACTCATTTCCCCTCCACACTCAGCTTCTCCCATGATGATTCCCTTATGTAGTGACCATGACACCCGCAGCGGTACATGTATGTCCCTCATATATGGTCATGAACGGCGCTGGAGAAGTTCATTGGAGGGCTGGGCTGTGTCGGAGGGGAGATAGCTCCCGATAACGTCTCAAAAGGTGCTGCTGCTGCTTTGATTGGCTCCTCCTGCAGCTGGGTCGGCATCTGCAGAGATATATTACCCTCCCATCGTTGTTGTCCCCGTGAGTCCCCAAGGAGCCGTGGCAGGGAGTGGGGCGCAGCAGGGCTGTGCCAGCAGGGCAGGAGGCTCAGGATGGGGATGGAGGCACTCCTGTCCCCTCGGGTGCTGTGGCTGCTCCTCTGGGTGCAGCTGTGCAGGGGTAAGTGCCGGTTCCCTTGTCTCACAGCCCAGGGCCAGCGGGTACGAGCGGGGTCATCGGGATCCCTTTGGGAATGGGCTTTCTTTCCAGGCTCCACTGAGACAAGGGTCAGAAGGTGCTCAGGTCCATGGACCTTCTGCCTTTCCCTGTACCTCTCTGTGTTTAAAGCAGCCCGTGCCTGGCTGCATTTATGGACTCCCCCATCCTGGGTGACCCTTTTGAGACCCCTTGTCCCCCAGTTCTGTACCCCTGAGGCTGGCAGTGGCCCAGGTGATGATGGCAGCACTGAGCCATCCCCAGGGCACAGCCAATCTCCAGGGTGCCCCGGAGGGTTTGTGTGCTGCTCTCTGCCCCAGGGTGCAGGGGAACCCCGACCCCAGGAAGGCAGTTTGTGCCTCACAGAGAGAAGGGGCCCAGGCCATCGCACCCACAGGTGGCAGAGAAGTTTCCTTCCTGGGGGCCCCGGCCAAGCACAGGAACCGGGCTGATGCCTGGGATGAGGAGGGGACATGGGTTGGGGGGACCCTTGGGATCATCTCGGTGCTCCCTGAGGACATGGAAAGCCCTGGGGGTGGTGTGGGTTTGGGAGGTGGCTGGGCAGGTGGTGGGCAGGGGAAGCTGTGGGCCTGGGGGCATGGGGCTTTCCAGGGTGTGCTTGGCTGGGGAGGAGACGGTGCCCTGTGCAGGGCCTGGGGGCACGGTGTGTGGGTGGGCATGGGCAGGGGGCTGTTGGAGTGGGAGGAGGTGCCAAGGGCTGTGGGGCAGTGAATGGCCCAGCAGGGCTGGGGTTGGCCCCCCCAGCCTGCCCAGCCCGTGGGGAGAGGAGGGACGCCCACACTTCCCCAGGGACAGCTCAGGGAGGAGAGGGCTCCCAGCCTGGTGCTGTGACTCGACTCCCAGAGCTGCAGCCTGGGGCTCGGCCCTCTCCTGACCGGTCCCGTGTTTTGGTGTTTGAAGGGGCTGCGGAGGTGAGGCTGGAGGATGGCAGCGGGCGCTGTGCTGGGAGAGTGGAGGTGAAACACCAGGGCCAGGGGGGACCGTGTGTGGTGACTCCTGGGACATGGATGATGCTGCAGTGGTTTGTAAGCAGCTGGGCTGTGGGTCTGCTGTTGAAGCTCCTCAGTACAGACACTTTGGGCCAGGATCTGGCCCCATTTGGATGGCTGGTGTTGAGTGTCATGGCACTGAGTCTGCTCTGTCTGAATGTACAAACCAAGAATGCATTCGACAATTCTGTGGTCACACTTTGGACGCAGGAGTGATGTGTTCAGGTAAGGGGCCAGCCTGTTCCCTACCTTTGTGGCCAGGATGGGGGAAGGGACCTGGCTGTGCCCTCAGGGAACAATGACGGGGTACTGGAGCAGGGCCCAGTGTGGCCGGTCACACTGCTAAGCCGGGACGGTCATTGCTGCTTTCCCCAGTCCCTGAGGAAAGCCCAGGGGTAACTCGCCACTGCCTGGCCCCAGATGCGGCTCAGCCCAACCTCCTGGGGCTGGGAGATGAATGGCCCACTCTGCTCCGCAGTGTCTGTTCCTTCCCATCTCTCTCCTCTGGCTCATCCAGGAGCTGCCTGGCAGCACCGAGGACCAGGTGCCCCCATGCTAGAGGCACTGAGCACAGCTCACGTGGCCACCAACAGGCCTGGGGAAGGGCCCAAGATAGCCCCCAAAGCAGAAGAGCTGCTCAGAGGGGAGGAGCACTGGGCTTGGGCAGAAGAGCAGGGTGGCCCATGGCCACCTCATTCCTTTCCCAGGGTCACCCCAAGAGAGCCAGCCCACAGGGAGTGCAGGCAGTGGTGACCTGCTTCCCAGCCTCTCCTGCCTGCCCCAGCCCCTGGCTGCTCTGTGCCATTGGGGATATGCCAGCACTTTCTGGCTCTCCTTGGTGCCTGTCCTTGCACTGGGAGCTCGTGTCAGCCCAGGGCTGCTCCTCTGCCTGCTCTCCTGCCTTCTGCCCAGCCATTGACCAGGGATGTGCACGCCTGGCAGTGCACGCTGGCCCCGGCTGAGGACTCCTCCCCAGGCAAGCGCTGCAGCCAGGGGCTGGTGAAGACAGAGACCACATGTACACTGGCAGTGCATCTGTGCCCTGTGACATGTCCCATCTAACAGCAGTGCCCCACTGACCTGAGAACCACCTGGGAATGTGGTGCATTTCTGGTGGCTCCACGGGGTTCCTCAGCCAGGCCCTGAGCTCAGTGAGCAGATCAGGCTGCAGCAGCCAACAGTGCCTTGGCCAGTCTCCCTGGGCCCCAAGTGCTCGCAGTGCTGCCAGGAAGCCCAGGGTCTCCAAAATGGCAGCAGTTAGTCCGAGCAGTGCCTACGGCTGGGGGTTTGGGGGAGAAGCAAGCCCACAAGTGCTGTGCTGATGGCTGAGGAGCGGCAGGGTGTCCCTGGTGTGTTTGTGCCATCAGCAGCCCCTGGGAGCTGCTGGGAGGGTCGTGGGGCTCTTTGCCTGTGGCCACCTTGCAGACCAGGTGGGACGTGGGCATGTAACTGCCAGAGGGCTCTGGGAACTCTCTGGGGCCTTTGATTGCTCCAGGATTTGTCCGGCTGGTTGGAGGGGAGAGCCCCTGCTCAGGACGGGTGGAGATCCACAATGGGAACCAGTGGAAACCTGTCTGTGACTCAGACTTTGGTCCCAAAGCTGCCGACGTGGTCTGCGGGGAGTTGCAGTGTGGCGCAGCCCTGTCTGTGCCCAGGGCAGCTGACTTTGGAGAAGGTGTTGGTGCCATGTGGGACAGAGAGCTGCAGTGTGTGGGGAATGAATCCTTCCTCATGTTCTGCCCCAGGGGATCCCGCAGAGACCAGCCCTGCACCCACACGAACGCCGCTGGTGTCACCTGTACCCGTAAGGACTGAGGGTGGGGTGTTCCATATCTGGGGGTGTGCTGGGGCCAAGGGGAGCAGGGCCGGGACAGTGCCATGCTGTGCTGGGTGTGAGGGCTGGAGGGGTGATGTGGTTGTCTGCAGCCCTAAAATCAGGCAGAAGGAGGAGAAAGGCAGGCTCTCCTCCATTTGGCTGCTCCTCCAGCTCCTGAGGAAGCGAGAGCACAAGTCCACCCTCCCTCATTCTTCTCTGTTCCCGATGACACAGGGTTCAGGCTGGTGAATGGCAGCACGGCGTGTGAGGGGAGGGTGGAGGTCTATGTGCTGGGGACCTGGGGCACCCTCTGTGCCTCCCGCTGGGATCTCTCGGACGCCCACGTTCTCTGTCGTCACCTCGACTGCGGGTTTGCTGAGTCCATTCCCAGAGGAGGGCATTTTGGGAGAGGCACGGGACCTGTCTGGAGAGACTCATTCCACTGTGATGGGACTGAAGCCCACCTGGGACAGTGCCCAGTGAGCGCCCTGGGGGCCTCACCGTGCTCCCATGAGAACGACTGTCCTGATCCAATGTCGAGAGAGGTTTCGATACGATCCCAAGGACGAGATTAAGACGCAAACAAGGTCAAATGCCGTACAACCTTTTGACTTTATTTTGGCGAACAAAGGGGTGAGGACCGGGTAGGGAGATGGGGTACAAAAAAGGAAAAAAAAAGAAAAAGAGAGAGAGGAAAAGAGAGAAAAATAGAAAGAGCGTGCTCAGGTGGGTGAGAAAAGAGCCACGTAGGGGAACTAGCTACCGCCACTCCAAGTCCGGCGTTGTCCCGTCGATCAAAGGTCCAGTCGGTCCAGTCTCAGTGTCCGCAGGAGCAGCTTCCAAGGAGGTGCACGGTGAAGGACGAGAAGAGAAGAAGAGGACCTCAAAAGGCGCACGCGGTCCTTTTATAGGGCCATGCACATGCGCAGAACAGGTCTGCGTACATGCAGTTTGCGCTTCTGCTTTTTGCGCCCTGGTCACTGCGCAGGCGTGCGTGCAGTCCATGGCCCCACCTTCCGCGCCCTGGCCTCCGCTTTTCGCGCCCTGGTCTCTGCCTTTCGCGCCCTGGTGTCTGCGCAGGTGTGCGTGCAGTTCATGGTCCCGCCTTTCGTGTCCTGGTCTCTGCATGGGCTGTGGTGGTTTCATCGGGGGCTGGATGTCGGACCCAGAAGATGGCGGTAGAACGGCAATGTCGAGACAATTCTGATTAGTCCTCGACACCACCCCGTGGCTCGACATTGCAGTCTTCACAGTGGTAGGAGAGGTGGGAAGGGAAAAAGAGAGAGAGAGAGAGAGAGAGGACAGAGCAGAGGTGGAGACAGAAGCAGAGAAAAAGGGAACATGGGACATGGCAAGAGAGTGCTCAGTTGCAAACAAACAGGAACATTGTCCAATGTAAACACTCTTTTTTCCTTAATCTTTCTAAGTTTAACAATGTTCAACAACCCTGAGAAATCCATTGCGCGAGGTAGTTCACCATTATAAGAAGTATAGAACAACTAGTGAGTATGACATGGGTAGGAATATGCAATTTTTTTTTTTTTTTTTTTTTTTTTTGAGGTCTAAACAATGGTTATTGTGGTGGGTTCTACCTGGTGAACGGCACGGATTTGTTTTATGCCATCGGGTGAGGTGGTAGGTACGAACTGCATATTAGATACCACATGTCGTATTAGCTGAACAAAACAGGGTATTATACAGGGTAAAAACATGAAAGTGGCAAACGCGCATAGCAAATATAACAGCAACTGTTTCACCCAGGGCACCCCCGGAGCCAGGACCATAAATTACCATTCCAACCATTCGAGGTCTGGATGGGGACGTGGGCTATTTTCCTAATGTCTTTGGTTAATTGGAGGACTACTTCGCCTACATCGTCTATTTCTAAACAACAGTTAGAGACATTTAATTTCCCACAGACCCCCTCCTTCTTCAGCCAGTAAATAATCTAAAACCATACGGTGTTGAAGGATTGCCGTGCGCATTTGTTGAGACTGTTGAGTTAAAAGATCTATAGCATTGGCGGTTTTATTGGTAACAATTTCTAAAACCGCTTGTAATCGGATTATACGGTTCAAATTATAGATTGGTTCCCTTGCCCCTGATATCGGTTCACTGGGGTTCCAGGTGGCAGGCCCGTAATGTTGGATTATTCTTTCAGGAGGCCACTCATTTTCCCCCCATTTTTGTGTTCCACCTATGTTCACCTCAACAGCTCGCTTGCGGCGGGCAATCTTTCCATCTTCCAGATTATCGTACAATCTTATCCCCAACTGAGAGCCGCCCGTTTGTGGAAGAAGGAAGAATAAAGGCCGGATAATTCCCACATAACAGACCCCTGACCAATGCGCTGGCAGTCGTTTATAGGCAGTATGTCCACAAATCCAATAATGGCCCCTTTTAGCTGTGGCCCCATTGGCAAATGGTCCCGCTGCATCCTCAGGGAACTGGAAATACATTGTTTTATCATTGTCCATGGGGCTAAAAGAGACGGTTTGGTTATTATTCATCCAGCTGGCGCAATACCAGGCCCTGGAGTTGTTTTTCCATTTGCAGGTTTCCTCGTAGACATGGTCCCTAGATTGCTGGAGAATTAACATTTTGTTTTTATTTAACCAGTACCCTTTGAACCCTCGACTGCGTCCAGCATTATCAAGCCACACCCATACAGAGATATCCCTATTTGCATTTGCCAACTTGTTCATAAGAGTCCATTGGCACTTGCTTTCTCCCACACAGACCCCTCCCTTGTGAGTACGATTTCAACAATATTGCCCCACAGCAGGAAATTGAACTGGCCATGTTCCACTATCACCCCAAGTGTCATTCGTGGTTTCACTATAATTACTCACAATTTGGGCTGGGGTGAGGGGTGTGGACGTCCACAGCCAACTCGACAGCCCCAGAGGTCCCCCACAAACCCAGCAATGACTTAAATTAAAAGCTCGGCTTATAGCTTTGGCTAATAATACAAATTCATTGTCCTTGAAGGGATCAAACGGGTCAGGGGAGGGTGAAGGAATTAGCCCTCCGCAACTGTTATAGGTACATTGCCAAACTAGTACAGCCACCAATAAGGCGCGCATCCTGATTAAGCAGCAATCGGCGTCTGTCTAGTCTCCGTCGGGTGGTGCGTGTCCAGGTCAGCTGCTTCCTCCTGGAAAACAAAAATAGAAGCAAACTCGCTTCTCGGGTCAGAAGGAAGGGACAATCCATTTAGCATGAATTTTGTGGATCTTTCCACAAGCATCTTTTGCCTTCCACGTGTATTTATTCACTGGGGTGTCTAATGTTAGTGGTACTGCTCCCACGGTGGGGAGTTCAACTAAGACGGGTTGTCCGGGGAAACAGGATGGGTTGACGGAGTGGTCAGGGCCAGGTGAGGTGGGCATGATTGTCGGCGCTAGTGGGCAAAACGCCGTAATTTTTGGGCATCCGTTTGTTCCCCAACGGCTATTGACGCTAGTCACTGCATCTCCTACCCGCTCAGCCCACCCCGGTTCATGTGGTTTCAGGAAGCGCTTCAGCAAGCCGTTTGTTCTCTCCACAATCCCATTTGCTTGAGGGTAGTATGGAGTGTGGAATACCCATGAAATCCCCTCCCGAGCCGCCCATTCCTGGACCATCTTGGCTGTGAAGTGTGTACCATTGTCAGATTGAATCAACTGCGGTTTAGGGAAGGTCCCAAACCATTCTTTCAGGGCCTTCACCGTATTCTCCCCTGTTGCCTTAGCGCAGGCTTTAGCCTGTGCTAGGCCAGATACTATTTCAACACCCACTAATACATAGCACTTCCCTTCTGATTTACGGAACGGACCAATGTAATCAACCTGCCAGGCCTCCCACAAACCTTTTCCCTCTCTCAGATGTAGGGGACTGTCTTCCAGGGGGTGCCTGTCTAAGCGGATGCAACATTGCTCACAGGCCGAAATGCAAGTTTTGCAATTTTCTCGGGTAACCGGCCAGCCTCTGGCCTGAGCCTCTCGGTAGAGGTCTTGGGCTCCAGTGTGCCCTCTCTTAAGGTGCAACCATTCCAGGAGTCGCTCCCAATCCTCCGCTACTGGATCACTTTGCAAGGGGGCGAGGCGGGCCAGCTCATCAACCCTATTGTTCCAATGACCGGACGAATCTTCTCCCGTCTGATGGGAGGCTACCCATCCTACCGCAAAGTTCCCCTGTCTGGCAATGGTTAAAATATCTTGCCACTTTTCCTTTTGCCATACAGGTATTCTGTTAACCTCCCACCCATTTTGTTCCCAAAAGGGGAGCCACTCTGTACACCCCTTAAAGACAGCAAAGGAGTCAGTGTAGATATAGATTGGAGAGGCAGATTGGGCTTCATGTTGAAAGACACTCCATACGGCCACTAATTCCCCTACTTGCGCGCTGCCTTCTCCTTCGGTAATTATTTTTTGGTCGGTCCTTATCTGTAGGGCGACAGCACGGTATTTCCAAGTTCTGCCCTCTCGTTTAGCAGAGGCATCAGTGAGCCAAGCGTTCTGTAATTGTTCTGAAAATGGGGGGGCTACCTGCACAGCAGAAGGAGGCACGTCACCTTCCCGGTCTGGGGCCACTCCCTCTTGGATAACTAAATTTTTGGCAGCGCCCTCAGAAACTTCAAAAATACCACAATAATGTTCTATTTGCGCGTACCATTTCCGCACCGAAGCTCTTTGTGCCACCCCGTCCAGGGGAGGTGTCCCAGTTAAAACTGGTTTAATCACTTTGAAAGGACCTCTGAGCACTATTGGTTGCTGGCGAATGGTGCGCTCTGCTTCTCGTAAAGCCGGGCTGACTACAAACAGCCCCTTTTCCCACGTGGTGTACCGTTTTTCTGCATCCTTGAAACTCCGAGAATAAAAGCCAATGGGCCGGATGGGCCCTGCCGGCCCCCGTTGCCACAAATGAATCGATAGCCCGGTTGCGGCAAACCCCCACTCGATCTGCACCGGGTCTGTCGGGTGGATAGGCCCCAGGGCTTGGTATGCATTTGCCTCGAACACCAACAGCCGTAGCGCCTCATCGTGGACCGGGGTCCACTCCCATTGCGCCCTTTTCCGTGATAAATCATATAGGGGTCTCGCGATAATTGAGAAATCAGGGATATGCTTTCTCCAGAACACAAGCAGCCCTAACGCATGCTGTAAGTCTTTTTTCGATTCTGGTACCTTAATTTGGTCGAGGGAGGAAAGGGTGTCTGGTGGGATACATGTCATCCCTCCCTTCCACCAAATTCCTAAAAATTTCACCTCACTTGAAGGGGTTTGTATTTTCTCAGGTGGGATTGTCAATCCTATGCTCTCTAGATGGGTGATGATGTCCTTCTGGACTTCCCCAACCTCTTCCACCTGATTTCCCCCTATGAGTACATCATCTATATATTGGTAAACTTTCACCCCCGCCCTTATGGGAATTGCTTCCAGCTCCTGTGCTAGAGCGTGGTGGGCTAAGGTGGGGGAGTGCTTGTATCCCTGAGGGAGCCGTGTAAAGGTGTACTGTTGCCCCGCCCAGGTAAAAGCAAAGCGGTCCTGGTCCTGCGGCTGCAGGGGGACCATAAAGAACATGTCTTTAATGTCAATAGTCGCCATAATAGGGTGTGATTGCTCTTGAATGGCGGCTATAAGCTCGGCAATGTTCGGTACGGCAGCTGTTAATGGGCCTGTGTTGGCATTCAGCCTCCGGTAATCTACTGTCAACCTCCACTTGCCGTTTGGTTTTTGGACAGGCCATACCGGGGAGTTAAAGGGGGAGTGGGTGGGAACTATAATCCCCCTCCCCTTTAAGTCCTCCAGCACTGGCATGATTCCATCTCTTGCTCCTATCGGTAGCGGGTAGGGTTTCACGTTTGTCAGTTTGGAAGGGGGGAGGGCAGGCGCCGCTTGCAACAGGCGCACCCCCGCGCCGGGGGCTTCGGCCAGCCGCCTGATCTGCGGGACGCCGAAAGACCACGAATTTCCCTGGGCGTCGCGCCACTGCCTGCCCTTTAAAACGTCTATGCCCAAGAGGTTCATTTGAAAGGGTCCTATGGCTGCCATGGTGTTCACCGGACTCTCATCTCCTGGTAGCCATAAGGTTACCGGGGTCATGGGCACAGATTGGGTTTTCCCTAGGGCGTTTAATACTATCAGGCGCTTAGAAGGAGTTGAGATGCCGCACCGTTCTGCCTCGCTTTGTTTTACTGCTGTAATTTGGGCCCCCGTATCAATTAAAAAGGTCATGGGCCTCTTCCTCGGCCCTACTGCGACGGTAATGAGGAGGTCCCCTTTATTGTTGCAGGTGAGTTGTCTAATAAACATCCACCCCCCGCCTCCCCCCTCACCCTGAGGGGGCGGAGGTCTTAGTTTTCCGCCATCCTTTCGTCCCCCTTGAACCCCTCCTCCTTATCCAGTGCTGGCACGGAGGGCGCGTTTGGTTTGGGAGAGGGTCCTTGCCCGGACCACCTCCGCACCAGGAGCTCTAATTTTTTGGTGGGGAGCCCATCCATTAGGTCTCGGGGCACACCCTTTTGCAGTCCCTTCTGCCACAATTCTTGTCAGAATGGGGGTTTTTCCCTTTTTGTTGGGTCGGGGCTTGTCCCCGAAAAAGCCAGCGGTTTATTTCCTGGCTCCGCTGCCCGCACGGCCCTAGTTTCCACCTTGTGGTAAGTCCTGCCTACTGGCCCGTATTTCCTCCCATAGTTTATCAGTTCCTGAGCTATCTCCCCCCAGGTCCACACCTTCCTCCCCCGCTGCCGCTGTTCCGGGGTTACTGTTCCCTCCAGGGCAGCTGCAATTCGCTCTTCGCGAGGCACATTTTGGATTTTCCCCTGTAATTGGATCCCGATAGGTTTTAACGAGTCGGGGAGTCCTCTTATTAGCGGTGTCAGCCACTCGGGGTCTACCGGTAACAACATTGGAGAGCTTAAATTTGGTTTAAGTTCCCGGTCATACATCATTTGCAGTCATGCTGCCTTCTGTACGTTTTCTAGCAGTTGCTCAACCGAACCAGTTATAGACAGGGGGTCCCCCCTCTCTAATGGGTTCAGCCCCCCCGCCCAATATGCTGCCCTCTGGGTCAGAGACCATGGGGCCCGGCGATCACCCGTGGTGAGGAAGACGCCGGGGCCCCAATACCCCTCTGCTTCTTTTTCCGATAGCATGATCCCGTCCCCCCCCGACAGGGATATCCTCCACACATATTCGGTTTCGGACTCCCTTGCCGTCCTAGCAAAATCCTTTCGGAGTTTAGCCAGTTCGGTGGCGGTAAAAGGGATTTCTTTGGTTACAACTGGGGGACGGTTGTCGCTATCGTCCTCATATATATATTCCGTTTTTACCAGCGGGCACATATGGGGGGGGTTATCCACAGTCTCCCTTAATCGCTTTAAATCTTTCTGGGGGTAGATTTGGCGTACCCCTTTCTCCTCCAGCATTACCTCCGCCTCAGCGAGGGTGTCTGCCTCCCTCAGGAGCTGAACCCTCAGCTCCTCCTTCAAAATCATATTTTGGCGCTTCTCCTCCTCTAGCGCCCGTTTGGTCTCTAGTAGTTGCTCTCGCAGCGGCGCTATCGCTGCTTGCAATGCAGCGGCCACAGCCTCTGATTGGCAGGGCGCTCGTTTCTTGTCCTCCACCGCCGCTGCCAGACACGCTCCTAACACAGCACAAACGATGGCTTTCCCTTTCCCCTTCTTCACTCTAGCTTCTTTATGCAAAACCGCTATTCGGTCCATAACACTTTGCAGTTGGAACCAGTGGTCCCGTGCCCAATCTTGTCCCGGGGCACATGTGCTCCTTATGTAGGGGCTCCCACGCATGCGCGGATCACAAATGCGTACATGCGGTTCGCCACGGACGTGCTGCCCCCGCCTCTGCTCTTTTCACGCCTTTAGTCCCTGCCTCGGCTCTTTTCGTGCCTTTAGTCCCTGCGCAGGTGCACGAGGTTGTTTTTCTCAAAACTGTGGAGAAGAGGGTTTTCTCGAAGCGCGACGCTGGATGGCGCTACAGTGGCAATGTGGAGACAAAACCACATTTGGTACCAGTTCTTTACACCCCCACAATCTCCTTCTCTCTAAATTGGAAGGATATGGATTTGATGGGCAGACCATTGAGTGGACAGCAAACTGGCTGGGTGGTCGCATCCAGAGGGTAGTGGTCAATGGCTCGATGTCCAGATGGAGATCAGTGACAAGTGGTGTCCCTCAGGGGTCCGTACTGGGGTCAGTGCTGTTCAATATCTTCAACAATGACACAGAGACCGGGATTGAGTGCACCCTCAGCAAGTTTGCAGATGACACCAAGCTGAGCGGTGCAGTTGACACGTCTCAGGGACGGAATGCATCCTGGGGACCTGGACAGGCTGGAGAGGTGGGCCTGTGTGAACCTCATGAGGTTCAACAAGGCCAAGTGCAAGGTCCTGCACCTGGGTCGGGGCAATCCCCGGTATCAATACAGGCTGGGGGATGAAGGGATTGAGTGCAGCCCTGCCGAGAAGGACTTGGGGGTACTGGTGGATGAAAAGCTGGACATGAGCCTGCAATGTGCTCTCGCAGCGCAAAAAGCCAAGCGTCTCCTGGGCTGCATCCAAAGAAGCGTGGCCAGCAGGGGGAGGGAGGGGATTCTGCCCCTCTACTCCTCTCTGGTGAGACCCCACTTGGAGCACTGCCTCCAGCTCTGGGGTCCTCAGCACAGGAAGGTCACAGACCTGTTGGAGAGTGTCCAGAGGAGGCCACAAAAATGATCAGAGGGCTGGAACACCTCTGCTATGAGGAAACGCTGAAAGAGCTGGGGTTGTTCAGCCAGGAGAAGAGAAGGCTCTTCAACAAGAGACCTTCTTGCAGCCTTTCAATATTCAAGGGGGCCTCCAAGAAAGATGGGGATAGTCTTTTTAGCAAGGCCTGTAGCGATAGGACAAGGGGTAATGGCTTTAAACTAAAGGAGGGTAGATTTAGACTGAAAACAAGGAAAAACTTTTTCGTGATGAGGGTGGTGAAACACTGTAAGGGGGTTGCCCAGAGAGGTGGTAGATGCCCCATCCCTGGAAACATTCAAGGCCAGGCTGGATGGGAGGCCTTCCAGGGGGAAGGAGATAAGGTCTTCCACCAGCCCCACGCTTCTTCAACCCTCAGCCTTTGCAGCTGCCCATGCCTGGCCTGCCCACTTACCTTTGCCACTGTCACGTTTGTACAAGGCCCAGACACATCTTGGCACAGCCAGTGCGAGCTGGCCTCCACCAAACGTGGAGCCCACGTAGCCTTGGAGGCAGGGAGGGGCCAGGTCCCCTCTGCCGGAGGCTGGGCACAGCTTTTCCCTGGGAACCTCCCTGAGGAGCCTCCTCCTGTGTGTCAGCCTGGGGCCTGGCACCGCTGCCACAGGGACAAGGGCTGGGGGGGCAAGGCAGGGCTGAAGTAGCTCAGCTGGGAGAGCGTTAGACTGAAGATCTAAAGGTCCCTGGTTCAACCCCGGGCTTCAGCAATCATTTCCTCCCTTACATTTTTCCAGATATCGCTTTCCTTCTTCCAGCCTGCCCCAGCCCTGCTTGCTCCTTCACCTCTTGCCAGAGCACCATTGCAGCTCTGTAGCTGTAGATCTGTGGCTTAGAAGGAGCCTTCCTCTAGCACCAACATCCCCAGCCCCTCCCGGGGCAGGACTCTCCCTTCAGAGCTCCTCTGGGGTGGTCTCCAGCTGTCCCTCCTTCCCTGCTCCACAGGGATCGAGATCTCTCCTCTGCGGGGTCTCTGCAAAGACCCTGTCTCTCTCCTCTTTGTCATTCTCAGTGATGCACAGACTGGTCCCATCCTCACACCTCCACCTGGACCCCATTTCCCAGACCAGAGGCCACCATCCCCGCAGTCCCAGGGAGATGCACTCCCTGGAGCTGAGGCCTGAATGGCAGCATCCTCCCTCCAGAGCTCTGTCCCAGTAAGACCTCTGATGTGCCCAGGACAGCTGACAAAGCCGTGGTGAGGATCATCCGCTGTAGTGCATGGGCACCAGTTTTGTTCAGTCACACACTGACCTGAGCAGCTCCTTGGACCCCCTTGCACCCCTGCTGCAATGACTGATGAAACACCTATGTGCTCCTCTCTGGGCATCAGCAGAGAGATACACAGCACAGGGGGATCCCTCTGGGGCCCCACATCAACAGCCCTCTGCATCAGCTCCTCCCTGCTGCAAGGGCACAAGTCGGGACAGAAATGCCAGCACTGGCTCCCCTGGGGTCTAGCATGGTCACCAACTCTCACACTGTGTCTTCACAACAGCCCCAGATCAACCACTCAGCGTCAGTTTTACTCTCCAGATTTACCTTCCTCTGCATGTCCTGGCATTGCACACGCTTCTGTGTTCTCCATCCCCTCAGCACCTATGGACCCAGGGCCCATAGCACAAGTGTCTCAACTGTCCCCACTTTCCTTACCCCAAACTCCTCACCCACCACTGTCCAGCCCAGCTGCAGCCCCTCACAGCCCTCAGTCCCTGCCCAGAGGAAGAAAGACCTGCTCATGAGCTCCAACAACCTGCTGCAGTGCCCTCTTGCAACTTCTTGCAGCTGCAGAATCCTGCTCACCCATCAGGAACTCAGTGACAACTGCAACCCAGGCCATCCCCCTCTGCTTCCAGTCTCAGCCTCTCCCCAGTCAACCAGTCAGGCCAAGTAATGGCACATACTGGACTGTAGTCCCACAGCAACGTGCACGTCCTGGCCCCCTGCAGATCTGCTGCCTCATAGCCAGCTCCCCGGCAATGCATCTCCAAAGAAGTTTGGCTTTTTTGGTGACTGAGCAAAAGTGAGAGGGAGACACCCTGTGCAAGCAACGATACTGTCTTGTGAGCTTTGAGCATGAGCCTGAAAATGCTTGGCTTCAGGGACAGTGCCTGCAGGACTCTCACTGCTCCCAAAGAGTCCTTCTAGGTTGTTCCTGAGCAAGAACAGGAGAGTCACTGATAAGGATGGGCCCTGGGGCCGTGTGTGCAAAGCAGACTGGATGAGCAGCCCATCCCCTTAACTCCTCCACTCAACCCCTCCAGATGTTCATGGTGACTGCAGTCTGGTTTTGATTCCCCCAAACCCTCTCTGCCAGGCAGGGGCTCACTGGGGAACAAATCTATGGCACTGGGCAACACAACTGCCCCAGCTGTAGCACCACGAGGACACCACCCCTGCGTGTGGCCAAACCGTTGGCCTTTCAGTTAAGAGCTGACCATGCTCACCCACCCTGCCACAGACACCCTTAGCCCCAGGGAGACGGAAGCTTGCCCTTCCCCCCACCTCCAGGGATGCTGGGGGGCAGAGGGGCGCAGGGGGAGGCCCAGTGCCTGGATGAGGGGCTGTGAGCTTTCTGCTCCTGTGTCCCCACCGCTGTCATACCTGCTGGGGCTGGCTGGGGTGTCCAGGGCACCTTGGCCACCAACTTCTGTGAGGCCACAGCCCAGGGATCACCCAACACAGCAGCTCTGTCTTCGCCTCTCTGTGTGGGACCAGCGTGGCCCAGGTAGGGCCTGAGGGAAAGAGAAAGTGGGGAACCCTGAGGTGAAGAGATGGGCACTCATGGGACCTTGGAGAGAGACATTTTGGCTGGAAACTGCGGCTGCCAGGATGGAAATGTCTCTGTCAGCAGGAATATTCCCTAGGGACCAGGGGCTCTTGCAGCCCCACAATCTGACCCTGAGACTGCTGTCTGTCCTTGAGACGTGCCCCTTCCCCACCACCATGTCTTTGTGCTCTGCTCCTCCCGATCAGCCTCAGGGAGACACACCGACATCGGGCCAGGCAAGCACCAGCTGTGGCTCAAACCCCTAAAGGCTTTTAATAAGAACAAATATGGAGGCACGATGAAAAAACAGGGGAATACAAAGAGAGGAAATGCCCGGCTGTTTCTGCTGCCCGTGGTAAAGGGAGACGCTTCCCTGGTGCTCACAGCTCTCCCAGCTGCACAGGCCTCTCCTCCCTCCTGCCTGCACCCAGCTGCATGGCAGGGATGGGCTCTCCTGGCGCGGGGCTCAGGGACTGTTGTGCACTGAGCTCCGGTGTCACAGCCTGTGTGTCCTCAGGGGGATGTGCCAGAGACACCTCTTCAGCATCGTCATAGCCTGTGCTCTCTGGGGACAGGGACCAGGCATCTCCCTCAGCTCCAGGGGCCCCAGCACGCCTCTGGGAGCACAGCTTTGCCCCTGCAAGCACCAAGGCAGCCATTGCACATTCGCCCCATGGGGTGCCCCTGCTGCTCTGTACATCACCTTCCTCCCTTCTCCTCACCAGTCCGGAGATGTTCAACTCCCTCTCCCACCCCTGGACCCCCAAGGAAAATTCCTGGTGCATTTTCCCCCATCCCAGGAGGTTGAGCTCTCAGTACAGGAAGGATTCATCCGGCACCAGGGATGGCAGCCCAGGATCTGGCAGCGCTCTCTTTCCCTCTCACCTCCAGGTGCATCCCTGGGTCCTGCTGCCTCCTCTCGTGCCCTGGCCATTTCCCAGCCTCCCTGCCCAGGGGCACGATCCTCCCCAGGCTCAGAAACCTCCCTGGCATCATCATAGCCATCCACCGGGTCACCTCCAGGCAGGACAGGGACATCTGAAAGGAGAGGGGAGCTGGTGACAGGGAGAAGATGCATTTGCAGAGCAGAGGATGGGAGGATGTGCAGGGACGTGGGGCTCAGACACCGGTGTTGGCAGCACCACAGGAGACACCCCCCTATGTCCTCCCAAACTCTGACGGTGACACTCAGTGACAGAGCTGTTCTTCACATGTCTGCGGGGAGGAGAGATCCACTCCTTCCCGCACCCTATTACCTGCTGCTGGTCCCGTAAGAGGAGCCTGGAGAGAGGCGCAGCGGCTGTTAGGGGAGTGCACTCTGCTGACCAGGCTTGTGGTCAGTGCTGCTGGGGACAGGAGACCCCCAGAGGCAGGGCTGAGTGGGCAGAAGGGCTCAGGACTCACCCTGCTCCCCTGGGACAAACCCTGTCTCAAAGGGGCTGCCAGAGCTGCCCCAGGACAGCCCCTTCCCTCCCCCCTCAGGGGTCCCATAGGGGTGCAGGGACAGGCAGAGAGGGGCTGTCCCCAGCTGGGACGGGAAGAACTGGTGGGGAGGAAGCTCCTCTCTTGGGCCCAGGACCTGGCTGCTCTCCCCACAGCCCCCACAGCCCCAGCACTGCAGGGACCATGGGCCAGGGGACTGCAGGGGGTCAGCCATGGGTGGGGGGTGAGGGGGAAGGGCCTGGCAGATGTGCCCCCCGGGAGGAACCCACACCCACCTGAGCCACTGAACCTCGCCTGCTTCTCCCACGCCGGGCTGTAACCGATCTCCTCATACACGGCCTCAGGGAAGGGCTCCCAAGCTCTCCCAGAGCCTGTGGACAGCAGCAGGGCTGGCCCAGGGACAGGCAGAGACGGGACAGGATCCCGCTCTGCTTCCCCAGCTTTGATCCCCTGGGCCAGCAGTTGGCTATCACCAGAGCACAGCCCCGCTCCCCCAGCCCAGCTCTGCCATTTCTGTCCTCAACCCATCCCCTCCCCCCATGTCTGGACCCTCTCTACCCCTTGCTGCTGGTGGCCCATGGTCAGGCAGTCAAGGAGGCGGTGCATGGGAATGAAGGCAGCACGCACCCTTATCCCCCCAGCTCTGCCTGTGCCACTCACTCACACCTCACAGCACCCCTGGCCTTGCCAGGAGGCATCTTTCCCCGCCACCCACCTCCGCGCCCAGCCCTGGCGCTTCGCACTTGCCCGGCCAGGAGGGCCAGGACAAGGCAGAGAAGGGCCCCCAGGATGATGCAGATGATGACGGGCAATGAGACTCTCCCGCTGGAGGACGGACGGCCCCGGGTGGGATCTGCATGGCAGGAGCACAAAAAGGGCAGCACCAGCCCTGGGAAAGGTAGGGGGCTGGGACACCCCATCCTGACCCCCATTACACCAGGGGTAGATGACCCCAGGAGTGAGTCATGAGGAAGATCCCACACTGCTGTGTATATGACAGCCCTTCCCAACATCCCCACCCCACTGCTATCCCAGTGCCTCCTCCTGGGAGTTTCACATCCCAGCAAGAAGCCCCTTCCTTCTGGCTATGGGTCACAGCTGGCCCTGAGAAGACCAAGAGCTGGTGGGGATGGCAGGATACCCGCTCAGGGGGTTGGTGCTGCTGTCGTGGGTGCAGCTGCAGAAGAGGAGAAGGAGAGCTGGGCTGAGAGGGTGGGTGTGCAGGTACCAGGGAGCCTCCTCTCTCACACGCGGGGTGGGTGGGTGTGTTCATATATCCCTGATACAGCCCACGCAAATTGCCCCTCCTGCACAACTGGTCAGGGTGGCCAGGACAGAGCCCCGGGCCCTGCTCTGGGTATTGGGCAGGATGGCGCAGGCAGCCCAGGAGATGCCCCTGTAAAAGCCCCTGTAGGCCCTGTCTCTGCGCTTGACTGTGCCCAGCAGGGAGCAGGAGCTGGGGGGATGCTGGTGCCCGCGGAGCTCCGAATTACCATTGCAGGTGATATGGGTCTCGTCTCGCAGGTCATCACATGACTGTGGGTCCCAGGGAGCAGAAGGACACTGCCAGAAGGAGCTGTTTCTCTCCCCACACTCCACGCGATCCAGCCAGGTGAGGCCAGACACCCTACCATAGGGCAGGCATATTTCCAGGGTCCCTCCATCCCCACAGCCCAGCTCCTTGCATGCCAGCGACACCGTTCTGGGAGTCATTGAGTTGGAGCAAACGCTCCCCCATTTGCCATTGTAGAACACCTGCAGGCGCCCGGAGCAGTTGGTGCTGTTGTGCAGCCTCAGGGCCATGAAATCTGGGAGGAAAGAGCCCAGAGGGGAACAGGCTGGTCTGGGGCTATGGGAGCAGAGAAGCCTCTTCACCCCCCAGGCCCTCAGCCAGGCAGAGGCACGGCCAGCAAGTCACCCTTTTGCCAGGGGCAGAGAGAAGTCCCTGACGGACAGACACCCATGCCCTCCCCGCTAACCCTTGGGGACAGCTCAGCTTACAAGGGGCCCCCAGTGGGACCGAGGGGGGTTTGTGCATGGGTGTCCCCAGGACAGGCTCAGGCAGGGGCTCAGAGGCAGCCAGGGACAGCCTCGGCCGTTGACGGCTCTCCCCTTGTCCCGGTCTCCCCGGGCACTGGGCTCCCACCACAGCTCCCAGCACAGACCTGAGCAGACGACTCCTGCGTCCTCATTGTGCCCGCAGTCGTGCTGCCCCCAGGACCCTGCCGGGCAGTCCCAGAGAGCAGCTTCGGCCCCGGAGCAGTTCACGCTGTCCAGCCATATCTGACCAGAGCCTTCCCCAAACCGAGCGGAGCCAACTGCCTCCACCGCCCCTCCGCAGCCCAGCTGCTGGCAAACGACGGCAGCATCAGACAGGTCCCATTGGTCATCGCAGACAGTCCCCCAGCTGCCCTGGTGGTAGATGTCCACTCTGCCAGCACAGCGCCCGGGCCCGTTCACCAGCCGGACCTGCCGGCTCCCTGCAGCAGGAAGAAACCCCAGCTGCCATCAGGGGCCGGCTGCCCACCCAGCCCAGAGCCTGGGGGGGCCTGTGCAGTGCCACTCACCCCAGCAAACGACCCCCACGTCCTCTGCAGTCCCTGCTGCCAGTGCGCTCATGGGCAGGGAGGTGTTGCAGAGGGTCAGGTTGGCCTCGTGCCCTGCGCACCGGACCCCTCGCAGCCCCACGGGACCCGTCCCTCTCTGAGGCTTCGGGGGGTTGTAGGCTCTCTCTGCCTCTCCGCACCGCAGCTGCCGGCACACCACGCTGGCCTCCTGCATGTCCCACTGCTCATCCAGGACTCGGCCCCACGTCCCGCGCTGCAAGATCTCCACTCGCCCATCGCACCGGCTCCCTCCACCCACCAGCCGCAGGGCTGTGGAGCTGCCTGGGCCTGGGGAGAGCAGCCATGCCCCAGCCCTCAGCAGCACCAGACAGCCCACAAACCTGCAGCACCTCTCCAGGCTCTCCAACCCTCACAACCCCCTGCAGCTCACCCGCCTGCCCCCAGCCCTCTGCGGTCAGCTTCAGGAGCAGCTTTCCACAGGCTTGCTTCCCCAGTCCCTGAGCCTTCCTGAGCAAGACCCTCTCTTTGCTCTTGGTGGGGCAGAGCCACCCAACACGTCCCTGCTGAGGCAGATGGGGCAGCTCCTGCAGGAGGGAGCAGCAGCCGGCGGTGGCCTGGGGACAGGCAGCCCCAGGACAAGCCTTGCCCCACCTCAGCGCTGCCATTGGCACTGCTGAGCCATGGGGCAGAGCACACACGCTTCTGCCCCTCTGCATCCCTGGGGATCTGGGCCTGGGAGCCTGTGTCCCTGGCAGGGAGCAGAGCAAGGGGGGCCTTTCCGATCAAACAGGACAAGTTTGGGTCTTGTGCTGACCAGGAGCGAAGGCAAAGCTAGAGGGATGGATCTGAGCCCCACAGCCCCGTCCTGGGTTTGTCCTGCAGCAGGAGAGCAGAGAACCCTGCATCTGGCGGTGGCCCCAGGGCCTGAGCCCCTGACCAGGGTGGGGCAGAGATGCCCGACCCTTTTCAGTCCTCAGCTCTCCCACATCAGACTGGTCAATCTGAGCAGATAAGGTCTCTAGATTATTCCTGGTAAAGCTAGGGGTTCTTCAAGGAGAAATGCAGCCTGCTGCTGCCATAGGGTCCTCTGCTTTGGGTGGCCATGCAACACCCAAGGGACAAATGGAGTTAATGCAGCATTTTCCCAGCACTCACCTGAGCAAATGACAGCAGCTTCGTTCTCATGGGAGCACGGTGAGGCCCCCAGGGCGGTCACTGGGCACTGTCCCAGGTGGGCTTCAGTCCCATCACAGTGGAATGAGTCTCTCCAGACAGGTCCCGTGCCTCTCCCAAAATGCCCTCCTCTGGGAATGGACTCAGCAAACCCGCAGTCGAGGTGACGACAGAGAACGTGGGCGTCCGAGAGATCCCAGCGGGAGGCACAGAGGGTGCCCCAGGTCCCCAGCACATAGACCTCCACCCTCCCCTCACATGCCGTCCTGCCGTTCACCAGCCTGAACCCTGTGTCATCGGGAACAGAGAAGGAT
This sequence comes from Platalea leucorodia, assembly GCF_965183815.1. Lineage (NCBI taxonomy): Eukaryota > Metazoa > Chordata > Aves > Pelecaniformes > Threskiornithidae > Platalea > Platalea leucorodia. The sequence continues at coordinate 110,622 of NW_028121337.1, read as the reverse complement.
GAGGGAGGGCAGACTTGTGCTCTCACTTCCTCAGGAGCTGGAGGAGCAGCCAAATGTAGGAAAGCCTGCCTTTCTCCTCCTTCTGCCTGATTTTAGGGCTGCAGACAACCACATCACCCCTCCAGCCCTCACACCCAGCACAGCATGGCACTGTCCTGGCCCTGCTCCCCTTGGCCCCAGCACACCCCCAGATATGGAACACCCCACCCTCAGTCCTTACGGGTACAGGTGACACCAGCGGCGTTCGTGTGGGTGCAGGGCTGGTCTCTGCGGGATCCCCTGGGGCAGAACATGAGGAAGGATTCATTCCCCACACACTGCAGCTCTCTGTCCCACGTGGCACCAACACCTTCTCCAAAGTCAGCTGCCCTGGGCACAGACAGGGCTGCGCCACACTGCAACTCCCCGCAGACCACGTCGGCAGCTTTGGGACCAAAGTCTGAGTCACAGACAGGTTTCCACTGGTTCCCATTGTGGATCTCCACCCGTCCTGAGCAGGGGCTCTCCCCTCCAACCAGCCGGACAAATCCTGGAGCAATCAAAGGCCCCAGAGAGTTCCCAGAGCCCTCTGGCAGTTACATGCCCACGTCCCACCTGGTCTGCAAGGTGGCCACAGGCACAGAGCCCCACGACCCTCCCAGCAGCTCCCAGGGGCTGCTGGTGGCACAAACACACCAGGGACACCCTGCCGCTCCTCAGCCATCAGCACAGCACTTGTGGGCTTGCTTCTCTCCCAAACCCCCAGCCGTAGGCACTGCTCGGACTAACTGCTGCCATTTTGGAGACCCTGGGCTTCCTGGCAGCACTGCGAGCACTTGGGGCCCAGGGAGACTGGCCAAGGCACTGTTGGCTGCTGCAGCCTGATCTGCCCACTGAGCTCAGGGCCTGGCTGAGGAACCCTTGGAATTCCCAGTAACACACCCTTCCCTCAGGGCCATCTCAGGCTGTTGGGGCACTGCTGTTAGATGGGCCATTTCACGGGTACAGCTATGGCACAGCTCTATGTACAGTCAGTGTCTGTGCCAGCCCCCCACTCTGGCACCTGCCCAGGGAGGGGGTCCTCAGCCAGGGCCAGAGTGCACTGCCAGGCACGCCCATCCCCATCAACGGCCAGGCAGAGGGCAGGAGAGCGGGCAGAGGGGCAGCCCTGGGCTGACAGGAGCTCCCGGTGCAAGGACAGGCACCGAGCACAGTGCAAGTGCTGGCAAAGCCCCTGTGGCACAGGGCAGCCGGGGCTGGGGCAGGCAGGAAAGGCTGGGCAGCGGGTCACCACTGACAGCACGGGGCCATGTCCACATGGGCTGGCTCTCGCGGGGTGACCATGGGAGAGGAATGGGGTGCCGTGTGCCCCCCTGCTCCTCTGCTCAAGGCCAGCACTTTCCCCCTCTGAGCAGCCCCTTTGCTTAGGCCAAGGGACTCATGCCTGCCAGGAGGCACAACCCAAAAGTCCCTGGCCACTCTGTGCCCTTCCCCGGGGCTGTGGGTGGCTGCATGAGCCACTCTTGGTGCCTCTGGCATGGGGGACCTGGCCCCTGGCAATGCCAGACAGGTCCTGGCTGAATGGGAAGAGAAAGATGGGCACCAACAGACACCAAGGGGCAGGGAGGGGGTTTCACCTGAGCCCCAGGCACCAATGGAGGGTGGGCTGAGCCCCCTCAGGGACCAGGAAGGGTGTGCGCACCCAGGGTGGGCTCTCACAGGGCTTTCCTCAGGGACTGGCAAATGCAGCAACGTATGTCCCAGCTCAGCAGTGCAACCGCCCACACTGGGCCCTGATCTGGTGTCTGCTCATTTCTTCCTGAGGGCACAGCCAGTTCCCTCCCCGCATCCTGGTCTCAAAGCTGGGGAAAGGGCTGACCCCTTACCTGAACATGTCACTCCAGCATCCTCAATGTGATCACAGTTGTGTTTACCCCATCCACTGTGTGTGCAGTCAGACAGGGCAGACTCGGTGCCACGACAGCCAACATAAGACATCCAAATGTGGCCAGATCCTTGCCCAAAGTGTGCCTGGGAATGAGCTTCAACAGCAGACCCACAGCCCAGCTGCTTACAAACCACTGCAGCATCGTCCATGTCCCAGGAGTCATCACACACGGTCCCCCACTGGCCCTGGTGTTTCACCTCCACTCTCCCAGCACAGCGCCCGCCGCCAGCCTCCAGCCTCACCTCCGCAGCCCCTTCAAACACCAAAACACGGGACCGGTCAGGAGAGGGCCGAGCCCCAGGCTGCAGGTCTGGGAGTCGAGTCACAGCACCAGGCTGGGAGCCCTCTCCTCCCTGAGCTGTCCCTGGGGAAGTGTGGGGGTCCCTCCTCTCCCCACGGGCTGGGCAGGCTGGGGAGGCAGACTCCAGCCCTGCTGGGCCATTCACCACCCCACAGCCCTTGGCACCTCCTCCCACTCCAACAGCCCCCTGCCCATGCCCACCCACACACCGTGCCCCCAGGCCCTGCACAGGGCACCGTCTCCTCCCCAGCCAAGCACACCCTGGAAAGCCCCATGCCCCCAGGCCCACGGCTTCCCCTGCCCACCACCTGCCCTGCCACCACCCAAACCCACACCACCCCCAGGGCTTTCCATGTCCTCAGGGAGCACCGAGATGATCCCAAGGGTCCCCCCAACCCATATCGTCTCCTTGCCCCAGGCATCAGCCCACCCCTGTGCCTGGCCAAGACCCCCAGGAAGGAAACTTCTCTGCCACCTGTGGGTGCAGACAGCCCGGGCCCCTTCTCTCTGTGGGGCACAAACTGCCTTCCTGGGGCCGGGGTTCCCCTGCACCCTGGGGCAGGGAGCAGCACACAAACCCTCCGGGGCACCCTGGAGATTGGCTGTGCCCTGGGGGTCGCTGACTGCTGCCATCACCACCTGGGCCACTGCCAGCCTCAGGGGCACAGAACTGGGGAACAAGGGGTCCCAAAAGAGTTGGCCATGATAGGGCTGCCTATAAATGCAGCCAGGCACAGGCTGCCTTAAACACAGAGAGGCACAGGGAAAGGCAGAAGGTCCATGGACCTGAGCACCTTCTGACCCTTGTCTCAGTGGAGCCTGGAAAGAAACCCCATTCCTAAAGGGATCATGATGACCCCGCTCGTACCCGCTGGCCCTGGGCTGTGAGACAAGGGAACCGGCACTTACCCCTGCACAGCTGCACCCAGAGGAGCAGCCACAGCACCCGAGGGGACAGGAGTGCCTCCATCCCCATCCTGAGCCTCCTGCCCTGCTGGCACAGCCCTGCTGCGCCCCACTCCCTGCCACGGCTCCTGGGGACTCACGGGGACAACAACGATGGGAGGGTAATATATCTCTGCAGATGCCGACCCAGCTGCAGGAGGAGCCAATCAAAGCAGCAGCAGCACCTTTTGAGATGTTATCGGGAGCTATCTCCCCTCCGACACAGCCCAGCCCTCCAATGAACTTCTCCAGCGCCGTTCATGACCATATATGAGGGACATACATGTACCGCTGCGGGTGTCATGGTCACTACATAAGGGAATCATCATGGGAGAAGCTGAGTGTGGAGGGGAAATGAGTCCATCACCCCTTGCACCCTGCTGTGGGGACTGCGAGCACTGAGCATCTTCTACGGTGGGCTCATCCAAGAACCCAAGAGGCAGCTGTCCAGCTCCGACTAGAGATGTAGGAAGCACGGAGCTGGGACTGCACTGGGGTCTGTGTCAGGATGGGAAGGAAACAGCCCCTGCCCCTGCTACAGACCCCACTGTGCTGGGAGCAGCAGCTGGGCAAGGGCCTTGGGCAGGGGAAGAGCTCCATCCCAGGAGGGCTGGCTCGCCCGTCCCTCCCTGCACAGCCCCACCCTGGGTCCCTCGCAGGAGCCCGAGCTGGGCCATGGCCTTGCCCTGGCAGCAGACCTGCAGCCCAGAGGCTCCGTCAGGCCCCTGACTCTCAGCCTGTCCCCGAGGGGCCGTTCTTCCCCACAGGCGCATTGGGAGCTGGAGCCTGCAGGTGCACAAACCACAAACCTGCTCCCCGCGCAGCGCAGCGCCCGGGCAGGAAGTCTGTGGTTTCCTCCTGGCACCGTGCCCAGGCACATCCCTGCGGTGCCCCTGAGCCACCCCCACCCCGACTGCTCCAGCCAGGGCTGCAGGGGCTGCTCCTTCGGACTCGCAGACACGGGGCCGGGCAGCTCCCGGCCCCTGGCATGCCCCGCTGATGCACACGGCCGCTCTGCACCGAGCCCCACGGCCACGCGGTGCCATCGGTGACGGGACCTCAGACCCTCCTCCTGCCACAGCTGTGTGCTTCTGAGTTACAGTGACGGTGACCTCACACCCTCCTACTGCCACCACTGGGTGCTCAGCAGTTATAGTGACGGTGACCTCACACCCTCCTACAGCCACCACTGGGTGCTCAGCAGTTAGAGTGACGGTGACCTCACACCCTCCTACAGCCACCACTGGGTGCTCAGCAGCTATAGTGACGGTGACCTCACACCCTCCTGCTGCCATCGCTGTCTGCTCAAGAGTTACACTGTCACACGGGGGTGGGTGCTGTGCACGGGCTTCTGCTGATGATGGTTCTTCCAAAAAGCCATGTTTGGGTGGGGTCTAAATATTATTTTGATGACATCAGAAGCACCCACACAAGCCATATGCCTGCTCTTGGCCTATAAGCTGATCCAGTACTCATGAAATCACAAGCTCGTACACAAGCCACGTGCATGCTCCCGGCTTATCCATCACTCAGCCACAGGTGATGTCATAACATCTAAACCTGCCATGTGCCTGCTTCTGGCCTATCAGGTATTCCGACACCAATGACCCAACACCTACACAAGCCATTGTTCTGCTCCTAACCTCTCAGCTACTCAGGCACCAGTGACACCACAGCAACCTACACCAGCCATGGCCCTGCTCCTGGCCTATCAGCTACCAGGGCAGCAGTGACTTCACAAGCACTTACACAACCCAGGGGCCTCTTCCTGGCCCATCAGCTCATTGGTCACAAATGACCTTGCAAACACCTACACAAGACAGGTGCTTGCTCCTCTCCTACCAGCTTCTCAGGCGCCTGTGACCTCAAAATATCCAACAACAGACATCTTTCTCCTGGCCTACCAGCTACCACCGACACCACAAAGACATTCACAAGCCATGTGCTAGCTCCTGGCCTATCATCTGCTCAGGCACCAGTGACCTCACAATCACTTACACAATCCATAGGCCTACTCCTGGCCTACTAGCTCCTCAGGCAGGAGTGACATCAGAAGCACAGACACAATGGCCCATTTGCCATGTACGTCCTGTTGAGGTACTCAGGCTCCAGTGACGTCACAAGCACATACCAACGTATTTCCTATGTACTCGTGCGGTGATATATTGTATATATATGGTGATATATTTTATATATAATATATATCATTAAATATATTATAATATAGCTTAATATAATATAATAATTATATTTTAATAATTATAATACTTATAATAATATTAAATATATTGTTATAATAATTTATTTTATTATAATACTTTTGATAAGAAATGTCATAATTATACTAATAATTATAATACAATACAATACCATACAATATAATATAATAATTGGTGTAATATTATACTATAATATAATATAATTTAAATATATAATAAGTTTTACAATATATTACAATAACATTATATATTATATATATTGTGGTATATATAATATTGTGTATTATTATATATTATAGATATTATATATTTTCTATATATATATATGTGGTGATATATATTCAATATTGTGTGGCAAATGAGTCTGTTATTCCTTGGAGGTGGCCGTAGCCCTTGGGCACGTTCCAGCTTGTCCACACCCCACCACCTTTCAGGCACCCCTCTGCCCTCCTGAAGCCCCCCTCACCCCAGAACTGTCAGGGCTTGTTCTGCAGCCTGGGAAAGTGGGGACCCCGACCTGGCCTCTTCCTTTTGTTTCTCTTCACATTTAAACTTTAAGTGCTCACTCCAGTAGCTCTTATTAAAAAAGGTTTTATCGATTTTTTACCTATGTTTTTAAGGCTATATATATTTACTTTCTATAGCTTTATCAATGTTTATGTCTACATAAAAATCTATACTTAAATACATATAGAGAAGTATATATTTATACGTATTTCTACACTTACTTATAAATATATATTATATAAATGTATATATCTTTATATCTGAGCACTTCCTGGACCAAAGGAGGTGGGCAGCCAATCACAGGGCTGCCTGAGAACATGTGGCTATGAAGGTGTCATGAAATGGCTGTCAGCCAATCACAATGCAGGATGAAAAGACGTGGGGAATGAGGCTGTCAGAAGTGGCGGCCTCCCTGTAGGAAATGACAGGGGGCTTCCTTTGGGACGTGCCCCTGGGGACAGCGGGACGGGTGGCCGGTCCTGCCAGCCAATCACAGGGGCTGCCTGAGAACACACGGCTGTGACGGTGTCGAGACATGGCCATCAGCCAATCACAGAGCAGGATGAGCTTTAACAAAAGGGCAGCTCACTGCCATGGGGTGGTGGCACCCTGTCCCAAAATGGCGGCCAACCCAAAATGGCAGCCCCTGTGGACGCAGGGGAAGGGCCTTCCGGGTCTGACGTATCTCTGGGCCAAGCGGCAGGGGTGGCCGGTCCTGCCAGCCAATCCCAGCGGAGCACATGGCCGGCAGAGGAGAGCGACTTCCGGGGCACAGGGCCCCTGCGGGTGCTGGGAGGGGGCGGGGCTTCCAGTGGAAGCGGGTGGGCGGGGCCCCTGTCCCGCCGTGTCTCCCGCAGCAGCGGTGCCCGTGCCCTGGCGTGTTCCAGGGCAGGGATCCCAACAGGCACCGGGAAGGCCCGTGGGGAGGTGAAAATGCTTCTTGGGAGCCGTGGGCAGAGAAGGGCTCACGGTGGGGTCAGAGCTCCCGGCCTTGTGCCGGACGTAAGACCTTTCCCCGCCTCCCAGGGCTTCAAGGCCGCATCACCTTCCTCAGCAAAATAATCACAGAAACACCTCCAACAACAAAAAATCCCCCCTTAAACTCCAAGACACCCTAGGAAAAGAGGATGAGGGGAGAGAGGCAAGGGTTAAAGGAATAAAACCCTCAGAGTTCCTGCATCTGGTCAATGTGACGGATACACTTGACTCTGAGCCGCACTTTGGTTCAGGCTGAGGCAGGAGCAACAGCCCTCACGTCCTTGGGGTGAACATGTGAGCTGGAAAGCCCCGGGCTGACGTACAAGGGATTTCAGAAGGTGGTTTCGAAAGCCAAAAATACAAGATGCCAGACCTTTAATGAAGACGTCTTGTCTATAATATTTACTAGCAGCCAACTACTTCACCCTATAAATATTACAATCAAAATGGGCCTAATGTGAGCTCTCCCTGAATGGCGGCTGGACGGCAGGCCAGGTGACTCTCCCCTCGAGCAGGGACGCCTCTCAGGGTTTGAGATCCCTTTCCTGAGACTGAGAGATCCTTCCTTAGCCAGTATGGAGAGATTCATAGAATCATGGAATTGTTAAGGTTGGAAAAGACCCTTAAGATCATCAAGTCCAACCATTAACCTTTCACTGCCAAGTCCACCACTAAACCATATCCTCGAGCACCACGTCTCCCCGTCTTTTAAATCCCTCCAGGGATGGAGACTCAACCACTTTCCTGGGCAGCCTGTTCCAATGCCTGACTTCCCTTTCAGTGAAGTAGTTTTTCTTAATATCCAACCTAAACCTCCCCTGGCACAGCTTGAGGCCATTTCCTCTTGTCCTATTGCTTGTTACTGGGGAGAAGAGACCGAGCCCCCCTGGCTGCAGCCTCCTTTCAGGCAGGTGTAGAGGCAACAAGGTCTCCCCTCAGCCTCCTTTTCTCCAAACTAAACAACCCCAGCTCCCTCAGCCGCTCCCCACCAGACTTGTTGTCTAGACCCTTCACCAACTTTGTTGCCCTTCTTTGGACACGCTCCAGCACCTCAGTGTCCTTCTTGGAGTGAGGGGCCCAAAACTGAACACAGTACTCGAGGGGCAGCCTCACCAGTGCTGAGTACAGGGGCACTATCACCTCCATGGTCCTGCTGGCCACACCATTCCTGATACAAGCCAGGATGCCATTGGCCCTCTTGGCCACCTGAGCACCCTGATGGCTCATGTTCAGGTGGCTGTCAACTAACACCCCCAGGTCCTTTTCTGCCAGGCAGCTCTCCAGCCACTCCTCCCCAAGCCTGTAGCGTTGCATAGGGATGGTGTGACCCAAGTGCGGGACCCGGCCCTGAGCCTTGCTGAACCCCATACAGTTGTCCTGGGCCCATCGTTCCAGCCTGGCCAGGCTCCTCTGTAGGGCCTTCCTGCCCTCCAACAGATCAACACTCCCACCCAGCGTGGTGTCATCTGCAGACTTACTGAGGGTGCACTCAACCCCCTCATCCAGATCATCAAGGAAGATATTGAACAGGACCAAGTCCCAACACTGAGCCCTGGGGAACACCACTTGTGACCGGCCGCCAACTGGATTTAACTCCATTCACCACCACTCTCTGGGCTCAGCCATCCAGCCATTTTTTTTAACCCAGCGCAGAGTGCACTTATCCAAGCCGTGAGCAGCCAGCTTCTCCAGGACAATGCTGTGGGAGACAGTGTCAAAAGCCTTACTAAAATCCATGTAGACAACATCCACAACCTTCCCCTCATCCACTAAGCGGGTCACCTTGTCATAGAAGGAGATCAGGTTGGTCAAGCAGGATCTTCCCTTCATGAACCCATGCTGACTGGGCCTGATCCCCTGGTTGTCCCATACCTGCTGTGTGATGGCACTCAGGATGATCTGCTCCATGACCTTCCCTGGCACCAAGGTCAGGCTGACAGGCTGTTGTGGTTTAACCCCAGCCAGCAACTAAGCACCACGCAGCCGCTCGCTCACTCCCCACCAGTGGGATGGGGGAGAGAATCAGAAGGGTAAAAGGGAGGAAACTCGTGGGTTGAGATAAGAACAGTTTAATAATTGAAGTAAAATGAAATAGAGCAGTTAAATAGGCAAAGCAAAAACCGTGCACGCAAACAAAACAAAACAAGGAATTCATTCACTACTTCCCATCGGCAGGCAGGTGTTCAGCCATCTCCAGGAAGGCAGGGCTCCATCACGCGTAATGGTTACTTGGGAAGACAAACGCCATCACGCCCAATCTCCCCTTTCTCCTTCTTCCCCCAGCTTATATACTGAGCATGATGTCATATGGTATGGAATAGCCCTTGGGCCAGTCTGGGTCAGCCCTCCCCCCGGCTGTGCCCCCTCCCAGCTTCTTGTGCACCCGGCAGAGCAGGGGAAGCTGAAAAGTCCTTGACCAGTGTGAGCGCCACTTAGCACCTATTCAGAGGCAGCTTAGCACTGCTTAGCAAGAACCAAAGCATCAGTGTATCATCGACATTGTTCTCATCCTAAACCCAAAACACAGCCCCATACCGGCTACCAAGATGAAAATTAACTCTATCCCAGCTGAAACCAGGACACAGGCCTGTAGTTCCCCGGATCCTTCTTCCGACCCTTCTTGTAGATGGGTGTCACATTTGCTAACTGCCAGTCATCTGGGATCTCCCCGGTTGACCAGGACTGCTGAAAAATGATGGAAAGTAATTCCTCACCTGTGACAGCATCCTTGGTAAGTGACTGAGAGCATGTTGAATTAATACTATGAAACAGTACTAATCCATGTAGCTACTCAGATGTTATAAACATTGTATTCTGTTAGACATGAACTGTTGATCAAGTCTGAGACTGACTGAATCCAGCCGCACCAAGGCTCCAAAAAGGAGTTTAGAAAGCAAGGGGGTCCACTCTGAACCTCGTGACTCAAAAGGAGGCTTCTCCTTACTGTTTGTGTCTCCGATCTCTGTCTGAATGATTCTCACTCAATTCCAACTCAATTTTCCTTTCTATGTTTCTTCCATGCAGTAATTAACAAGGTGAACCATGCCATCAAACTTATTGAACCTTGGTAAACCACTCATAACTTTGTTAAATTCCGTCCAACTTATTGAACTTTTTCAAATTATTATTTTACCTCAGTATAACCTATTGCTGCTTCTCTCTTTTGAGTGGGGTGCATTGCACTCTTCTGCGACACCATGGAAGGCTAAGGTCCTTCTTTTCCGCTCTCTCCTAGTAGGACACCTGTGAGGAAGAACCTTTTTCTTCTTTGTTCATTGCTTAAAGAAATGCTGAATGAAGTTCAGAGAGGTGAAGCATGGAGGTGTGTGCTTCTGGGTGTGTTACTAATCCCTAAATGTGCTCTGCGCCTTCTGAAAGGTGAGAAGGGCCTTCTTCTAGAGGGCAATGTCGCTGCTGCGTGCAGAACCCCTTCTGACTGCCCAGGTGAGATGCTCCACAGGCATGCTGCTTTCCTGCTGTGTGTTTGAAGGCACAGGCCAGAAAGCCAAGAATGAATATCATGGCAGACAGAGGAATTGGCAATGAGCGTTTCCAAGGCGAGTGACATAAATCACACTGGGACGGTGGGAGCTGCTCCTGGAGTCACACACAGAAACGTCCGGGCTCTGAGAGGTGCCCACGTCTGAGCTGTCCTCATGCACTCCCCATGTACACAGGGGTGTTCAGAGATACAAGTCCTTCCCTTGCCCAGGCACAGGCAGTGCACTGCAGCAGTCGTAGTGTCTCTGGCCTCCTGTTGCCACTCCCAGAGGCTGGCAGGCACCTCAGCCTTGCGGTGTATTGCCCTGCTCTGCACTCCTCTGAGATGCCCCAAGGTATGAGGAATGGACACGGGGACCTCAGTTCTAGGAAGCACATCTCAGTGCTGCATGCAGGTGGTTTCCATGGGGATGTTACTCTCGAGGGGAAGTGACTTGGAGACACTGTGTGTCCCACAGACACTCATGGGATCCCCAGGAGCAGCTGATGGCATTTGTGCTCACTCAGGTTCATCTCCCCACATACACACCATGTGCATGCTTGCGACATGTCTGTACAAGGCAAACATGGACTTCTGACCTAGTCATTCGGTGTCCCTCCGTGGAGGGACAAAGAACCTCTGGGAGCTGGGGTGAGAGGCCAGTGCTGGCAATGGTGGTTGTTATTGGCTGGTGTGTGACGATTACCCTGGGGCAGCTTTCCCGGGGTGTCCAGCACACATGGGCAGAGACCAGGTCCTGCTCTGCTGGTCCTTCATGTCTCTGCCAGGAGGCCTGGCTGGGTGTGCGAGGACACTGCTGTGTGCCCCTACCCTGCACACTCACACACTTCAGCAGTATGTTGGTGTTTCCCTTTCCCTAGCACTTTCCAGCCCAGGCATCCCAGCCCCTTCCCAGCTCTCCCCACGCCCCAGCCCTCTCCCCAGCCGAGCAGGGCAGCCCAGTCTGGTCTGGCCCCGCAGCAAGGGGGAAATGGAGGTCAGTGACAGTGTCTCTCCTGCCGTCATGTCCTGGAGATGCCATCCCAGGAGCCTGCAGCCCCCTGGGCCAGCCCCGCTCCCCAGGACAGCACAGAGTCCTGGCCCTGGGGCTCCTCAGGCAGCTCCCGCTGCCCCGGCCACAGGGCACCCTGCCCCGAGCTGGCACCCACAGCAAAGGGTTTCTCTTCCCATCTCTCCCCTGCACACACATGGTGTCCTGCTCTTCTCCCAGGACATCCCATCTCTCCACAGAGCCTTTCCTCAAGGTGGGCACATCTGTGCTGGCCTGGCCGGCCATTTCTGCACCCCTTTCCCATGCTCTCCACAGCCCCTGAGCTGGTGGTGCTGCTCTGCAGAGTAAGTGGGCTGTGGGACCTGGGGTCATAGGGTGACTCCACAGGGCTGTGCTGGTCAGGCTGGGAGGCAGACCCAGCTCAGGGACATCACTGCCACTGCCTGCCTCCCACAGAAGCTCTTCTGTGGCCACGGAGGGTGCTCAGAGGTACCCTGCCTTATTGCCAACACCATGAGATGTGTTTGGGTGCTGCACTGGATCCAGTCTACAAAAGTGCACTGACGGTAAAATGAATCGCTCACCAGGCTCCTTTCCCTGTGCCTGCTGCATCCCCTGGGGTTGCAGAGCCCTCGCTTGGCGGTTCACACCCAGATTTAGCACTTTATCTCTGGGTCCCTCCACCTTGCACAGGCCTGTGCTCAGTGGGCTCCACTCACTGCTGACCTCCTGGCACACCTTGTCCCTGCAGATCACCTGTGCTCTGCTGGCAGCTCCTGATCCCTTCCAGAAAAGCACTCATCTGCCATCAGCCCTATCACATGCTGTAGAGCCCCAGGCAGGTTAATTGGAGACCCTTCCCCATCTGTGTGGGTGCTGTCCCCCTACCAGTAACACCTGAGACATTGCTCAGTCCCTGGAAGACCATACTGGGACCCATCCCACTGAGCCCAGGGAGAAACAAGCAAAGCAACAGTCCTCTGGAGACTCTGTTCCTTGGGCACGTTCTTGAGAAGAACTTTGGAAAAAGACCTCAGCCTTCGGGCACTGCCCTGAGGAGATCCCCTTTCCTGATGGGAATGGTGCTAGAGAGGCCAGCTCTGTCACAGATCTGCTGTGCAGGGACTCTGGATGCAGGAGCTGCCTCTGCAGCTCCAGAGAAGGTCTTGGAGGAAAAATCTCAGACAAAAAAAGTCCCTGCAGGGTCCTTCTTAATGTTTAAATGCACAGAGGGTGTGGAAATTCATTTATGCTGTCTCTGGGTCAAACCAGACAGGTAGATAATGAATTTGAAATGGTATGAGTAATGAAAATTCCTTATGGACAACATTATCAGAAGTGAAAAATAAACAAAATAATAAAAAAAACAAAAAAACAACAGTAACATCAACAACTACAAAACATATAAAAGACAAGTTGGACCTGTAATGAGTTATGTTACGAGTGATATGTAGAAATAGATGGGCAGTATATTGCTTCTAAAAAACCATCTAGTCATCAGTTTCCGCACTGCATCCTTGAGCTCCCAGTTCCTCATGCTGTAGATGAGGGGGTTCACTGCTGGAGGCACCACTGAGTACAGAACTGCCAGCACCAGGTCCTGGGGTGGGGAGGAGATGGAGGAGGGCTTCAGGTAGGCAAACATGGCGGTGCTGGTAAACAGGGAGACCACAGCCAGGTGAGGGAGGCACGTGGAAAAGGCTTTGTGCTGTCCCTGCTCAGAGGGGATCCCTTAATGGAAATGTTCAATATCTGCACTCATGACTCCTAAGCCTCTGGGCTGCAGAAGAGAGGCTTAGCATGTCTTGATGATAATTTTCTTTGTGTCTTTTATTTTCCACCATCACATCTGGCGAGTACTATTTGTAGGGGTAGAAATCCTCATTTTTATGACTGAAAGTGTGGAGTCTTGAGACAAGACAGGCCAAAGGGCGCAGCTCTCTGTGGCTCAGGGCAGAGTCAGGGGAGCTGCAGTGTCCATCAGTCTTGTTCCCAGCTGCCCTGTGTTTTCACTTCTGCTACCTCGAGGATGACTGCAAACACGTTACTCTTGAAAAAAAGAAAAGCAACTGGACTTTGATGAAAGCAGGGGAGTCCTGTTTCAACAGGCAGATCTGCGAACTCTTCTTTTTCCAGCACAGAGGTGGAGTTGTGATGGAGAGGGCAGGACACGGCCCCTCTCAGGGAGAAGCAAAGGAATCTGAGAGGAGACTGGCGACCCACAAGGGATGGCTCAGCCCTCCCTGGGATCCTACAGGAGAGCCGTGCCTTTCTGGGGGGCAGCACGCAAGCCCAGCAGGACAGGCAAAACAGACAGTTGGGTGTCCTGAAGATGGGATGTCTTAAACGGAGAGTCAGCTCATTGCCCAGCAGACAACACCCAGCAGACATCTCCAGTGAAGGCCCAAAAGAGAGCTGCCTGAACGCAGCCTCTCCCAGTCCTTCTTTGCAGTTGCCTCCCACTCCCTGCCCACGTCTCTGCTGGTTGGAGCTGGAGTTGCCAGGAGCTGTTTCTCTTTCCCCAGGTCTCCTCCCTGTCCCTGCTCACAGATCCCATCCCATGCGCTGTGCACTCAGCTCTGCCCTGCAGACACCTCCTGGCAGCAAGGCACTGCCCAGGGGGATCTCCCTGCTGGCAAGTCTTAAAGAGAATATCAGGATAACCCTGAGGAGACCACAAAGCTGATGTTAATGCTTTCTGTAGGCTGAGATGTGCGAAGTGACTTCATCAGGTTCCTTGAAAAGCCTATTCATCACTCACAGTAATGCTGTAGGAGTCCCTGTCTCTTGTGCAAACCTGACAGCTCCATCACCATTTCCACCTACCATCACAGCTGGGAAGTGAAAGCACCGACCCTGGAAAGCGCCTTTGCTCCCAGGTAGCCCCTGCCTTGATGTGCTTCTTGAAGAGTGCCCTGTGAAATGTCCCAGGGGTGATCTGGAGCTGTGAGCAGCCCTCACCCATGCAGCACCCTCTCGACAGCAGAGTGACCCTGCCCTGCCCCACCGGGGGTTGCTCCTTCCATGCAGAGCTGCTCCCCGCAGTGCCATGGGGAGCTCCCCGGGCAGGCTGAGTGCTGACCCTGGCAGGGGGCAGAGTCCCTGCCCCAGCACACAGCCCCCTGGGGACATAGGGACCCTGCTCGGAAGGACAGCCCTGGGCACCTCCAGCTGCACACCGTGGCTTCACAGCGATGCAAAATTGCCTAAGAAGAGCCCCCACCTTACAGATGCCACAAGCTGTGGGCTGTGCCAGCTTGAGGAGATGCCTCCAGGAACTACAGCTGCATCGCCCTGCACCCAGAGACTGACTGTGTCCAGGGCTGCAAAGATTTCTCCTCTTTTGAGCTCTCAGTCATCCTCCCAGTCCTGACCACCTTTAAGCTCTTAGTCTGCCTTGCTCATCTCCCTGAGAGACCCTGGGAGGGCCCTGCACCCTGCTGCGCTTTGCAGAGGAGCTGCTCCCGGGCAGAGCTGTCTCTCTGCAGCGCAGCGCGGGTGCCAGGAGCTCCTTCCATCCCAGCAGCCTGGACCAGCTCAGCAGCAGAGGACCAGCCCAAGGCATTTTAATGCATCATAGAGTCATAGAATCATTAAGGTTGGAAAAGACCTTTAAGATTATCAAGTCCAACCATTAACCCAGCACTACCAAGTCCACCACTAAACCATGTCCCTAACCACCACATCTCCCCATCTTTTAAATGCCTCCAAGGATGGAGACTCAATCACTTCCCTGGGCAGCCTGTTCCAATGCCTGACTACCCTTTCGGTGAAGAAATTTTTCCTAATATCCAACCTAAACCTCCCCTGGTGCAACTTGAGGCTCTTTCCTCTCATACTATCACTTGTTACTAGGGAGAAGAGACCAACCACCACCTGGCTCCAGCCCCCTTTCAGGTAGCTGTAGAGAGCGATAAGGTCTCCCCTCAGCCTCCTCTTCTCCAAACTAAACAACCCCAGCTCCCTCAGCTGCTCCTCACCAGACTTGTTCTCTAGACCCTTCACCAGCTTCGTTGCCCTTCTTTGGACACACTCCAGCACCTCAGTGTCCTTCTTGGAGTGAGGGGCCCAACACTGAACACAGGATTTGAGGTGTGGCCTCACCAGTGCCGAGTACAAGGGGACGATCACTGCCCTGGTCGTGCTGGCCACACTATTCCTGATGCAAGCCAGAATGCTATTGGCCTTCTTGGCCACCTGGGCACACTGCTGGTCATATTCAGCTGGCTGTCGACCAGCACCCCCAGGTCCTTTCCTGCCAGGCAGCTCTCCAGCCACTCTTCCCCACACCTGTAGCTTTGCACAGGGTTGTTGTGACCCAAGTGCAGGACCTGGCACTGAGCCTTGTTGAACCTCACACAGTTGGCCCCAGCCCATCGATCCAGCCTGGCCAGGTCCCTCTGTAGGGCCTTCCTACCCTCCAGCAGATCAACACTCCCGCCCAACTTGGTGTCATCTGCAAACTTACTGAGGCTGCACTCAATCCCCTCGTCCAGGTTGTTGATAAAGATACTAAACAGAACCGGCCCTAATACTGAGCCCTGGGGAACACCACTGGTGACTGGCCACCAACTGGATTTAACTCCATTCACCACAACTCTCTGGGCCCAGCCATCCCACCAGTTTTTTACCTAGTGAAGTGTACGCCCATCCAGGCCATAAGCATCCAGTTTCTCCAGGGGAATTCTGTGGGAAATGGTGTCAAAGGCTTTACAAAAGTCCAAGTAGACAACATCCACAGCCTTTTTCTCCTCCACTAAGCGGGTCCCCTTGTCATAGAAGGAGATCAGGTCAGGCAAGCAGGACCTGCCTTTCATAAACCCACGCTGACTGGGCCTGATCCCCTGGTTGTCCCATACGCGCTGCGTGATGGCACTCAGGACGATCTGCTCCATAACCTTCCCCGGCACCGAGGTCAAGCTGACAGGCCTGTAGGCCCCGGATCCTCCTTCTGGCCTTTCATGTAGACAGGCATCGCATTTGCTAACCTCCAGTCAGCTGGGACCTCCCCCGTTAGCCAGGACTGCTGATAGATGATGGAGAGTGGCTTGGTGAGCAGCTCTGCCAGCTCCCTCAGTACCCTTAGGTGGATCCCATCTGGCCCCACAGACTTGTGCGTGTCTGAGTGGTGTAGCAGGTGGCTAATCATTGCCCCTTCGATTATGGGGGCTTCATTCTGCTCCCCATCCCTGTCTTTCAGCTCAGGGGGCTGGGTACCCCGAGAACAACTGGTCTGACTATTAAAGACTGAGGCAAAGAAGGCATTAAGTACCTCAGCCTTTCCCTCGTCCTTTGTCTCTGTGTTTCCCCCTGCATCCATTAAAGGATGGAGATTGTCCTTAGCCCTCCTTTTGTTGTTAATGTATTTGTGGAAACATATTTTTAATTATCTTTTACAGCAGAAGCCAGATCAAGCTCCAGTTGGCCTTTGGCCCTCCTAATTTCCTCCCTGCATAACCTGTTTATCTTCCTCCTGGGCAACTTGCTCCCTTTTCCACCTCTGTGCAATGCCTTCTGGTGTTTCAACTCTTCAGCCAGAATATCCCTGTTCATCCACACCAGCCTCCAGCTAGGCCCTGCTCTACTCCCAGAATATCAGACTGATGTGTTACTGGGCTTTCATGTTGTTTTCCCCAGAGATCCAAGGGGGCTCCATGTAACTTGGCTCTCCAGGATCCTGCCAAGCAGGTCTTGAACAAGCTGAAATCTGCTCTCCTGCAGTCCGAGGCTGCAATTCTGCTGTTTGTCTTTTTTCTCTGCCGTCGTCACTGCAGCCATGGCTGCCCTCAGCATTGACATCCTCATCCACTTCTGCCTTGTTTGCAAGTAAGAGAGTCCAGCCCTAGTCAGTCATCAACTGCCTGTGTCAAAAAGGAGAGGGGCAAGGCAGGTGAAAGGGACCTGTCTCTGTGCTGCCTCTGAGGACACCTCTGTTAGAGCCATCTGACCAGCTGAAGCAGGCAGGAGGGCAGGCCATGCTCACGGACACCTTGCTCGGCCCTGTCTCCTCTGGAGCAGACCTGTCAGGAAGCCGCATGTGGCTCCTTGCCTAGGCCTCCTTTGAGTCCCATGTTCTGCCCCTGATGCCCGGACACAACACGGGGATCATCTGCAGGCTTGCTTTGGCCACTCAACCTCCCCAAAAGTTGCACATGATATATTATAACCAACCAGAAGGTTTTTCATAGCGTGCTGCAAAAGAGTTCACAGTGTGTGCACTAAGGTACGGCCTGAGATGGGTGGGTGTGTCAACCACTGCAGAGCTTTCTGGGACAGCACGAGCATACTGCAGAGGTAATTGAACCTTGCTTGGTTTTATCCATGCTGTCAGGAGGTTGCCTTGGGCCAAAGCAGGCTCAGAACCAGACCTGAGAATTCAGCTTGGATGGGGTTCACCTGGAAAGAAGAGCCCAGGAGTGAGCTAATACCCAGGCTGTGTGTGGGCTGATCAGGTTGCTGGACAATGAAGGGAACCAGGTGATTTAAAGTGCTGTGAGCTTAAATTCCACTGGGGAGGGTCAAGACCCCCTGTCAGCTGTAAGAGGAGCCTGAACAAGAACGAGTGGAAAGACACCCAGAGAGCCATTGTCTAAAGCAAGGTGAGACAGATCCCAGGTGGAGTCCGTGTGATATGGGACTGCACCTGAAAGAGAAACTCTTTGCTGTTTATGAACACTAGGAATGCATTTAATAGTTACAGGTGGCATTCAGCTTCCCTGATTCCCACAACCTACGTGTAGGAGCTTCAGGGTCCAGACCATGGCCTCTGAGGTGCTTAAAGTAGGATGCAATGCGCCTCAGGGGCAATGTAGAGTTGTCTGAGGCAGTGCCTCTCAGGCTCCCCTTGCAGTCAGTGGAGTGGAGATGTTCACCTGACTGGTCTTTGCTGGTCACATAGAACACAGGAGGAGCTGTGCCCCATAAACATCTGCTCTCTCATCTGCTGATAAGTTATCAGACAAGAGATCCTAGGATGATAAGATCATTGAGCTTCAGAGTAGACCTTGGGAGGTCTATAGAAAAACCCTCTGCTCAAAGCAGGGTCAGGTATATGGTCAGACCTGGTTTCTCAGGGCTTGGTCCATCTGGGTCTTGAAAACCTGCAAGGACGGAGGACTTCACAAGCTATCAGGGTGACCAATGCGTGTTCCAATGCTTGGCTAGCCTCCTGGTGAAAAAGGTGAGGCCCTCCTTGCTGTGAGGTGTGCCTCATCCATCCCTTCTTGTTGGAATCCCTTCTCACAGAGAAAGTGATCCAGCCCCCTGACCATCTTCAGGGCCCACTCCAGCTTGCCAACCCCTTTCCATTCTTGGGGTGCCCAAAACTGGACACAGTGTTCTGGATGTGGTCTAGCAAGTTCCACGTAGAGGGGAGGAGTCCCTCCCCTCCATCTCCTAGCCGTGCTCCTGGTCATACAGCCCAGGGTGCTGCTGGCCTCCCTTGCTGCCAGGGCACACGGCTGCCTCCTGTCCAGCTCCCTGCCCACCAAGACCTTTCCCACAGAGCTGCTCCCCAGCCAGGCAGCCCCCAGCCTGTGCCATTGCGGGGTTAGTCCCCTGCAGGGGCAGAAACTGGCATCTGTCCTTGTGGGATTTCATGAGGTTCCTGTCACTACGTGCTCTCCTCTCCTCCTTGAGCCCTTTCACTGAGCAGAGGCCTGGGCGACCTTCTTAGCAAAGTCTAAGGCAAAGGCGACGTTGAGTCACTCAGCCCCATCTGTCTGATGTTATGACACGTACCCGCCGCCATCATTCAGTGGCATGTTCCTTGTTCAGCTTTTTACTGCAAACACAGTGACTGAAGCTCTTCATTTTGCTCTTGTTGTTGCCTGCAGCCCCTATCAGCTCCAGCTGAGCTTTGGTTTTCCTAAACACATACGTGCAACGCTTAGGTCATATTTCCTAAATTCCTCCTTCGTAGCCTGTCCCTGCTTCCACCCCCTGATCGTTGTGTTGTGGCTCCCATCTGTGACCCATCCCTGCAGCAGCACAGCCCCACTGCCCAACACTTGCCCCCAGGGCCCCCATCATCAGACACTGCGCAGGACAGGGTGTGTTTGGGCTGGGGAAATGTCCCCCACCAGAGTCCCCATGCCAGACCTCAGTGTGCATCCCCACCAGCCCTCCTTCTTTTTCAGCCCCCCAGTGCTCAGCCTCAGCCAAGCCCCAGCCGTGTCCCACACAAGGGTTTGCAGACAGCCCTGCCCTGGAGTCTGCCAAGGTCTGGGCAAGAAGAGAGGCCTGGCAGGTCTGGCTTTTCCCCTAGCACAGAAATCAAGACCAGCAGGAGGAAGGAGATGGCCACAGAGCAAAAACACCGATAAACTGGGGTGAGTGGCCAGTGCTGGAAATGGCTGATGGGAGAGGCTGGTTGGCTGCTAAATGCCCTGGGGCACTTTCTTGATCTGTCCATGCCACCAAGGGCGCAGACCAGTCTCTTCTCTCTTGCACCTGCATGTCTCAGCTCCCTTCCAAGAGACTGGGCTCTGCAGCACACACCCACTGGAACATGTCCTCGCCCTGCATGGTCACACAGCTCAGCTAACATTGGTGTTGTCCTCTCCCAGGCACTTTTGAGCCCAGTCCAACCCCTCCCCACCTCTTTCCATGTCCCCTGCCCACTCCCCAGCCCAGCAGAGCAGCCCAGTGTGGACTGGCCCCACAGCAGCACCTGCTGCAGGGTGCTGCAGAGCTCTGGGCATTAACCCCCCAGCCCCGGCCTCTCTAAGGGCACAGAAGCTGCTGGGGGGCCAGGGAGGGGTCTCAGCCTCCCCATCAGCCCCAGGGCTGGAGGCTCCCCATGGCATGAGTAAATGGGGGTCAGTGAAACTGCAAGACCCCTGGTCTCAGTTCCAGGAGACCCTCACCACAGACTGCCTTTGCCCTTTCAGCCCCAGCCCCTCTCCCCAGGCCAGAACAAGAGTCTTGGCCCAGCGACAGAGCAGCCTGCCTCGAGTGGGTGCTTGGAGAAAGAGATTTCTCTTTTTCATTGATTCTTCCCTGCAGGCACAGAAATGCTCCCTTGCTCTTCTCTGGAGTCACCCCTGCTCCTCAGAGAGCCTTTCTGCAGGCGAGCGTGTCTGTGCTGGCCTGGACGGCAACTCCTGGGTCCTCTCCATGCTCCCTGTAGGGCTCCAAGCTGGCAGTGCTGCTCTGCGGAGCAAGGGGGCTGTGGTGCACTAACCATGCTGGTCAGGGTGGGGAGCAGACCCAACTGGATGGGGATCGCTTCTGCTGAGCCCTTTTCCATCTTCCCTGATCGCTCAGTAGCCAAGGATGGGGCTGAGCAGGACTATGGGGTCTCTCTAATGGCACAAAAGATGAGGGAGAGCTGCCCTAGATCCAGCCTGTGGGGTTTCCAAGAGGTCCATGGCCGTGGCTCCAGAGAAGCAGCAGCCCTGACTCAAAGGCAGCAGAGAGGGAGTGCCTGCCGAGGCAGCAAGGGCACCTCTGAGGGCCACAGAGCTGCTCCTCCATGCAGCATCAGGACTTTTGGCTCCTTTACCCCTTCTGCATGCTGGCACTGTGCCCCCAGCTCCAGAGCAGATTTGAAGAGATGGGAGCTCAGACAAATTCTTTTCTGCTGTTTTCTTTATTTATGCAAGGAGAATGGTTCTGTAGGCACAATAAGATAGTAGCTCAGAAAAAAAAAAAAAAAAGCTGAATGCCAAGAAGTGGGATGAATAACACTATTTGCAATTAATATTACCACAGGTATAAAAAAGAAATATAAAATAAAGAACAGAACAAAAGATAGTCGTGACTTTTCCTGAGGCAACCTGCAAGTTTTATAAGGATGATGGGTACCTTAAGGATGCTGAAATAGTATGTGTTCAAATACTTTCTTCAGGGCATCCTTGATCTCCTTGTTCCTCATGCTGTAGATGATGGGATTCACTGTTGGAGGCACCACTGAGTACACAACAGCCACCACCAGATCCAGGGACTGGAAGGAGATGGAGGGAGGCTTCAGGTAGGCAAAATAAGAGGTGCTGACAAAGAGGGAGACCACAGCCAGGTGAGGGAGGCACGTGGAAAAGGCTTTGTGCCGTCCCTGCTTAGAAGGGATCCTCAGCACGGCCCTGAAGATCTGCACGTAGGACAGGATGATGAAAACAAAACACCCGAAGAGCAAACAGGCACTAACTGCAAGAAGCCCAGCCTCCCTGACATAGAAGTGTGAGCAGGAGAGCTGGAGGATTTGTGGGATTTCACAGAAGAACTGGTCCACAGCATTGCCTTGGCAGAGGGGGAGTGAAAATGTATTGGCAGTGTGCAGTACAGCATAGAGACACCCACTGCCCCAGGCAGCTGCTGCCATGTGGACACAAGCTCTGCTGCCCAGCAGGGTCCCGTAGTGCAGGGGTTTGCAGATGGCAACGTAGCGATCATAGGCCATGACAGTGAGAAGAAAATACTCTGTTACGATCAGGAAGGGAAGCAGAAATATCTGCGCAACACATCCTGCGTAGGAGATGGCCCTGGTGTCCCGCAGGGAATTAGACATTGAATTGGGGACAGTGGTGGAGATGGAGCTCAGGTCGAGGAGGGAGAGGTTGAGGAGGAAGAAGTACATGGGGGTGCGGAGGCGGTGGTCGCAGGCTACGGCGGTGATGATGAGGCCGTTGCCCAGGAGGGCAGCCAGGTAGATGCCCAGGAAGAGCCAGAAGTGCCCGAGCTGCAGCTCCCGCCTGTCTGTGAATGCCAGGAGGAGGAACTGGGTGATGGAGCTGCTGTTGGACATCTGATCCCTTTGTTCATGAGGTACTGCCAAAGGAGGAAAACACGCTCACAAGTTAGGACTGCTCTGAGCAAAGCTATTCCCATTCCCTGCCCCCTCCAGCTCGCCACCCCACCTCCCCAGCATACATTGCTTTTCTCCTTTCTTTCAGGACCTTAGTGCATCCCCCAAGCTGGAGCTCTGGTTTGTGCTGGCTGAGTCTGATGGGAGGAGCAGGGCTTTGCCCACAAACTCTGAACGAGTCATCCCTGCTCTACAGCACTGGGCACGTGGGAAAGTGGGTGACAGACATTAGGGCTTACACAAACCTAAGGACCCAGCGGAATATTTTGGAAGTGGCTCTGATGCTGAGTAAACCTGGATGTGTTTTATCAAGCCAAAGGGCCAAGCTGGACAGACCAGCACTGAGAAGACCACATCCAGTTGGTGTCCATGGCCAGCAGCTCCAGGGAAGCAGTAGCCCTAACACACAGATTATATCTGTAACCCACTTGTAATATAGAGGAGCTGAGAGATGCTGCTCAGCATCTTCCAGCAGGACAACGCTAGGGAAACTCCTGGATGTGCTAAAAATGCAGTGATGTGAGCAGAGCCAGCTCAGTCCTCGGCCCCACACACTGCACTGTCCAGAGCCCCACAGGTCAGAACGAACTGAGGGGCTTTGCTCCCATGGACACAGCTGCATCTCAGGACCTGCAGCATTGGTGTGTGAGCTGCACCTGAACTTGCCTTGTTCCCAGAGAGTCCAAGGGTAAGAACCAGGGAAGCATGGACAGGAGGGGAAGATGGAGAAATGCCTCAATGCTCTTGCCAAGGGAGCACTTGGGAGTTTATCCTCCTGGGGATCAACCTGCAGAGAATTCGACTCAGCTTGAGAACCCATGGCCTTGACGGCAGAAGCTCTGCTGGGTGGGAGAGGAGACCAAGGGGTTGCTCAACAGAAGGCATCTGCACTGCACAGGACGGCAGGGAGGTGCCAGAATCCCCTTCCCAAGACCTTTATGGTAGCAGTTCAGTCTCACTCCCTGCCCATGTCTCTGCTGCCTGGAGCTGTCCCTGCTGGCAGTTGCTTCTCTGTCCCCACATCTCCTCCCTGTCAGTGCTCACAGACGCTGTCCCACCCGCTGTATGCTCAGCTGTGCAGAACCCTCCTGGAAGCAGGGCACTGCCCAGGGGCAGCTCGGTGGTTGCAGGCTCTGATGGGAATGTCAAACCAACCCTGACGAGGCTGAAAAGGTGCTACTGGTGCTGTCTGTAAGGCACAGGGTGTTGATTTCTGATACTCCCAGGTTTATTCATCTCTAAGAGAAACAGATTTGGACTTTAAGTGCCTCCTCCCAGAGATGTGAATTTCTGTGTCCCATTGCCCATCCAGACAAGCAAGAGCAGAAGACAGAAAGAACATGATCCTACCTTTCAAGTAGGCACTGCCTTGATGTGCTTCTTGAAAAGTTCCCTTGGAATTATCCTGAGGACGATCTGAGGCTGTGAGCAACCCTGACCCATGCAGCACTCTCACGAAAGCAGAAGGATCCTGCCCTGCCGGGGGTCATTCCTTCCACGCACAGCTTCTCCCCGCAGTGCCGTGGGGAGCTCCCTGCTCTGGGACACAGCCCCTTGTGGCACAGGACCCTGCTCTGAAGGACAGCCCCGGGCACCCCTGGCTGTACACCGGGCTTCACAGCCCTGCAGCTGTCCCTGGCAGAAGGCAGCCATCATGCCCTGTCTGTGCAGGGAATCCCTGCTCCAGAGCACGTCCTCCTCCTCTACATCAGAGAGAGATCCCACAGGCTGTGGGCTATGGCAGCTTTATGAGATCCCTCCAGGAAGCTAATTTGCATTGCCCTGTACCCGGAGACTTACCGTGTCAAGGGCTGAGAAGATTCTTCCTCCATTGAGCTCTCAGCATCCTCCCACTCCTCACTGCCCTTAACCTCGCTCTGGCTCACGCGTCTCCCCTCAGTGCCTGCAGGCAGCACCCTCAGCCCTGCTGTGCTTTGCAGAGGAGCTGCTCCTGGGCAGAGCTCTCTCTCTACACCAGTGCCCCATTGCCGTGAGTTCTCTCCATCCCAGGAGCCCGGCCCAGCTCAGCAGAAAGGACCAACCCAAGGCATTTTAATGACCCCTCTGGTGGGTTTGGGGCTGAGTCAAAGAACCTCAGACACTGAGAAGAAGCTGAAGAAATCTCTCAACAAGTCAAAGTCGGATGAAAACTCCCTTATTGGAGCTTTAATGGGTCCCACTGAGGGACATTACTGACAAAGCCTCCCTGGGGCTCATTAGAGCAGAAAACGGGAGACACTCATGACAGGTAGGCAAAGGCAAGGAAAAGGTGGCTCTGATGTTGAGTAAACGTGGATGTGTTATATAAAGCCAAAGGGCCAAGCCCTTACCCTCAGCCCCTGAGAAGGGAGATCCTGTCCCTCACACATTGCCCAGGGCTCTTCCTGGGGCAGTATGATGTGGGAATGTGCAATGTCAAGTGCAGGACTATGGTACGACACCTCCTAGGCTCCTGGGTATGGACAAGGAGGCCATGAGGCCCTGTTGAATTAAGGGTATGGTGTCTCCTCACAGGTATCAGTGGCAGAGACAACAGCCATAGCCAAAGTGATGAAGACCTCGGCTGCGCTGGGAGCTTTCAGCATTGCCACATTCCTCTGTCATCTCCACCACAGGTTGTCCTATGGCGTTGCATCACCCACGCCTCTTTCCCTGCAGGCTGCAGACTTTTACCCTGCTAACCCACCTCGCTCTCACCAGACCATCTTCCTTCCTTTACTGATCTCTCTCTGTCCTCCCTAGCCATTCCTTGAAACACAAAGCCTTGGGCTGATCCGGACTCCCTCGGGGTGACCTGTTCCACCACAGCGCTGCCCTTTGAGTGACATTCCTTCTTTCTCCTCTTGTCCAGTATGGACCTTCCAAGCTACAGTTTGTGGCATTATTTCTTTCACATGCTGTTTCCCACTATGAAGAAAAGCTCTGCCACCTCTGAAACTACCCTTCGGGTGCTCTCAGGCTACTCCTATACTGCCCTGAGCATGTCTGTCTCTGCCACTGGGCCAAAGATGCCCAGGTCCCTCAGCCACTGCACAGAGGTCGTCTGCACTAAGTCCCCACCCTAGCTTACCTCCACTGGACACTCTCCTGTTCCTCCCTACTTCTCCAACATGGGGAGCTGCACAGTGCAACGCACCCATGTGTGTGGGGCCACACCAGTGCTGAATCAAACAAGATGATAACTCAAGTTGTGTGAGTGCTCCGCGCTCCTCCTAATGCATCCCCATATGCAGCTGGCTTTGTCCATGGTGTGCACACACCACTGGCTCACATGGTGTCGCTTGTAGTGCCCAGGCCCTTCTCGTCAGTGTTACGGCTCAGCATGTCAGGTCCCAGGTGACCCTGATGTACAGGGTTATTATTCCCCCCGATGCAGGACTGGACACTTCTCCTTGAGACATTTACAGACGTTTCTGTTGGCCAAGTCCCAGAGTTTCTGAAGGTCCCCCTGGACTGGAGCTCCACTTGGTCAGCTGTTACTGTTTCCGTGCAGATGGCTCATCCTTGTTGGGGTGTCTCTTAACAGGGTAACAGCATGGGGAGTTGCAGGGCACTAGAAATATCACCTCCTGGAGAAACTGGGGGGGTCTGGTACTGATAAGACCGTGGGTCTGGACCTAGAGGGGAAGTTGCCCTGATGTGAGAGAGCAGCATGGAGCTCTGCTTGGGGATGTACTATGAGTCAGCTGAGAGCTGAGGGGTCAGAAGAACATGGGCAACACCGTGGTGGGTGGATGTCTGCTCCAGACCTCTTGATCAGGAGGATGATTTAGGTAAGGCCTTCTTCAAACAACTGCAAGGAGCATCATGTTTGAAGACCCTGGTCTTCATGGGGGACTTAAACTACCCCAATATCTGCTGAAGAGGCAACATAGCAAGGTGCAAACCACCCAGAGCTCATTGATGACATCTTCATGACAAGAGTGACTGAGGAGCCCGTGAGGGGAGGGACTTCACACTTACAAACAAGGAAGAGCTGGTCACGAACATAAAAGTCAGGGATGAGAAGATAGAGTTGAGGCTCCTGAGAGAAGGGAGCAGGGCCAAGAACAGGACTTCAGGAGAGCAGGCCTTGTCCTGCTGAGGGACCTGCTTGGAAGGATCCCATGGGATAGGGCCCTGCAGGGAAGAGGGGTGCAGAGAGCTCTTTGATGGTCAAGAATCTCCTCTTCAGGCTCCAGAATGGTCCACCCTGACATGCCGGAAGTAAAGCAAAGGTGGCAGGAGGCTGGCGTGGATGAAAAAGGAGCTCGTGGCAAAAAGCAAACATGAAAAGGAAGCACAGGGAAGGTGGAAGATGGCTGCCTTCCGACCCCAATGATCTGCACTGCCGGCCTGCGGGTGAGTTCCCCTCGAGATACTCAGGCATGGCGGTAGTGAACTGTGGATCTTGTTTGGCAGCATAGAGTTGATTTTTGTAATAATGGAAGGCAAAGTATAGTGAAGAGGTCACCGTTAGATGAATTGTTGCAACACTGGAAATGTATTGATCAGATGGCCAAGTTGAGCTCTTTACATTCCAGAATCTACAAAAATCAGAGAGAAGTTTCCCCTTCAGGTTGGAAACTGAGGAAAAATCTCACAGGACACAGGCGAGTTCTAGCAGAGAGGAGGGCATCACAGAAAAAGTGATGAAGGTCATGGAATGCCCAAAGGCAAAGTGAACACCTGATAAGTCCTCAGGATAAGTTCCTCAGGAAGAAGTACAAGGGGCTGTGAAGGCTTGAGTCCTCCACTGTGATGAGCACCATCAGGCCATTCCTTATGAGGACCATGAGGTAGATGATCAGGAAGAGTGTGAAGCGCAAGCCGGTTGGTGTGATCAGAAAAAGAAATCCAAGTCCAGCACTGTGATTTCTCATGCAACTTCTTGGGGTCATTTTCTTCACATAAAATAATCCAAACAGGCTGTTAGAGGATGGCGGTGGCTCATCCACCATCACATACAGCTCACCTCAAGCACAGAATCATAGAATCACAGGAAGGTTTGTGTTGGAAGAGACCTTTAAAGCTCATCTAGTCAACCCCGCCCCCGTCATGGCTGTAGTGGGTTGATCCTGGCTGGATGCCAGGTACCCACCAAGCCACTCTATCACTCCCCCTCCTCAGCTGGACAGGGGAGGGAAAATATAACGACAGGCTATAAGCTTGTGGGTCAAGAAAAGGACAGGGAGAGATCACTCACCAAATACCATCATGGGCAAAACAGACTCAGCTTGGGGAAGTTAACTTAATTTATTGTCAATCAAATCAGAATACAGTAATGAGAAATAAAATCAAATCTTAAAACACCTTCCCCCCACCCCTCCCTACTTCCCAGGCTCAACTTCACTCCTGATTTTCTCTACATTCTCCCCCACGAGCAGCACAGGGGGATGGAGAATGGGGATTGTGGTCAGCTCGTCACATGTTTTCTCTGCCACTCCTTCCTCCTCACACTCTTCCCCTGCTCCGGCATGGGGTCCCTCCCACGGGACACAGTCCTACATGAACTTCTCCAACATGAGTCCTTCCCACAGGCTGCAGTCCTTCATGAACTGCTCCAGCATGGGTGCTTTCAACGGGGTGCAGTCCTTGAGGAACAGACTGCTCCAGCGTGGGTCCCCCACAGGATCACAGGTCCTGCCAGCGAACCTCCTCCAGAGTGGGCTCCTCTCTCCACGGGTTCACAGGTCCTGCCAGGAGCATACGCCAGCGTTGGCTCTCCACAGGGTCACAGCCTCCTTCAGGCATCCACCTGCTCCAGCACAGGGTCCTCCACAGGCTGCAGGTGGATATCTGCTCCACCGTTAACCTCCATGGGTTGCAGGGGGACAAGTTGATTCTCCATGGTCTTCCCCACAGGTTGCAGGGGAATCTCTGCTCTGGGGCCTGGAGCACCTCCTCCCCTCCTTCTTCACTGACCTTCGTGTCTGCAGAGTTGTTCCTTTCACATTTTCTCACTCCTCTCTTCCAGCTGCTGTTGTGCAGCAGCTTTTTCCCCTTCTTAAATATGTTATCACAGAGGTGCTACCACCATTGCTGAATGGCTCAGCTTTGGCCAGCAGCAGGTCTGTCTTGGAGCTGGCTGGCATTGGCTGTATTGGAGATGGGGTAAACTTCCGGCATCTTCTCACAGAAGCCAATGCTATAGCCCCCCAGCTATCAAAACCTTGCCACAGAAACCCAATACAGATGGAGACAGACTTTGTAATAGGGTCTGTAGCGATAGGACAAGGGGTAATGGTTTTAAAGTAAAAGAGGGGAGATTCAGACTAGATAGAAGGAAGAAATTTTTTACGATGAGGGTCGTGAAACACTGGAAGCCCTGTAGCCCCCCTGCTACCAAAACCTTGCCACACAATTCCAATACAATGTCAAGGGACATCTTTCGCTACATCGGGTTGCTCAAAGCCCCATTCAGCCTGACCTTGAACACTTCCAATGATGGGACATCCACAACTTCTCTGGGAAACCTGTTCCAGTGTCTCACCACCCTCATCGTAAAAAATTTCTTCCTTATATCTAATCTAAACCTAACCTTTTTCAGTTTAAAACCATTCCCTTTTTCCTCTCTCTGCAGGCCTTGGTAAAAATTCTCTCTCCCTATTTCCTGTAACCCCCCTTTATATATTGAAAGGCCATGAGAAGATATCCCCAGACCCTTCTCTTCTCCAGCCTGAACAACCCCAGCTCTCTCAGCCTTTCTTCACAGGAGAGGTGTTCCAGCCCTTGGATCATTTTCATGCTCATCTTCTGGACCTGCTCCAATGGGTCCATGCCTTTCTTGCACTGGGGATCCCAGAGCTGGACACAGTACTCCAGGTGGAGTCTCACGAGAGCGGAGTAGAGGGGGAGAATCACCTCCCTCGACCTGCTGGCCACGCTTCTTTGATGCAACCCAGGATACAACTGACTTTCTGGGCTGCAAGCGCACATTGCCGACCCATGTCCAATTGTTCATCCACTAATATCCCCAAGTCCTTCTCTGCAGAGCTCCCCTCAATCTCTCCATCCCCCAGTCTGTATTGATACTGGGGATTGCCCCAACCCAGGTGCGGGACCTTGCACTTGGCCTTGTTGAACTTTATGAGCTTCACATGGGCCTGCTCTTCCAGCCTGTCAAGGTCCCTCTCAATGACATCTTCCCTCTAGTGAATCAGCTGCACCACTCAGCTTGGTATCATCTGCAAACTTGCTGAGGGAGCACTCATTCGCACTGTGTATATCGTTGATGAAGATATTAAACAGTATTAGTCCCAGTACGGACCCTTGAGGGACACCACTTGTTACAGATTACTACGTGCACATTGAGCCATGGACACCACCATCCAGCATATCCCTTATCTATCTAATAGTCCATCCATCAGATCCATATCTCTCCAATTTAGTGGCAAGAATGTTGTGGGGGACCGTGTCAAAGGTCTTACAGAAGTCCGGATAGATATCATCCATAGCTCTTCCTGTTGATGCAGTCACTCCATTACAGAAGGTCGCTAGATTAGTCGGGCACAATTTGCCCTTGGTGAAGCCATGATGGCTGTCTAATCACCTCCCTGTCTTCCGTATGTTTTGACAGATCTTCCAGGAGAATCTGCTCCATGATCTTACCCAGCACAGAAGTGAGAATGACTGGTTGGTTGTTCCCAGGGTCCTCCTTTTTACCAGTTTTTAAAAATGGGTGTGATATTCCCTTTTTCCATTCACTGGGGACTTCGCCTGACTGCTATGACTTTTCAAATATAATGGAGATTGGCTTGGCAACTACATCAGCCAATTCCCTCAGGACTCCGTGATGCATCTCTTCGGATCTCATGGACTTAAGTATGTTCAGGTACCTCAGGTGGTCTTGAACCTCCTACAATGGGAAGGACTTCATTCCCTCAGTCCCTGCTTTGAGTTTCGAGGACTTCACAGAGGTGGGAAGAGTGGTGGCCAGTGAAAACTAAGGCAAAAAAATTCTATCTCAGCCTTCTTCGTGTCAGTTGGTGCTAGTTGTCCTGTCTTATTTGGGGGGGCAGAGGGGGGCTGGGCGTGGAGAAGGGGAAGGGGAAAGGAGAATACATTTTCTTTAATCTTTCTTTTCTGATCAACATATCTGTAGAAACCCTTCTTATTATTCTCCACGTCTCTTGCCAAATTCACCTCCAACTGTGCCTTAGATTTTCTGATCCTATTCCTACACATCCAGGCAGCATCCCTATATTCTTCTAAGGATACACATCCCTGTTTCCACTGCCTGTGCATTTCATTCTTACACTTTTGTTTGACCAGGAGGTCTTTACTGGGCCATGCCGGTCTCCTGCCTTTCCTGCCTGATTTCTTACACATCGGAATCAAGAGCTCTTCTGTGCCAAGAAAGATTTCCTTAAAGAGCTGCCAGCTCTGTTCAGTCCTGTATCCCTGAGGGCAGTGTCCCAGGGCCTCCTATCCACTAACTCCTTAAACAATCAAACATTTGGCCTCCTAAAACTCAGGGTCTTGACCTTACTCTTTGCCTAGCCCATATCCTTTGAGATTGTGAATTACACCAGGGCATGATCACTGCAGCCCAGGCTGCCATCAGTCTTCGCATCCTTAAGTAGTTCATCTGTGTTGGTAAGCAACAGGTCTTGTAACACATCGCCTCTGCTCTGGATGTCTACCACCTGGCCTAAGAAATTATCCTCAATGCACTCCAAGAGTCTCCTGGACCACTTACAGCTCACTGTGCCACTTTTCCAGCAGATGTGCAGGGGACTGAAGTCCTCCAGCAGGATCAGAGCCTGCGAGTGCGATGCTTCCTGTAATTGAAGTACAAACGCTTCATCAACAATCTCCTCTTGGTCGGGTGGCCTGCAGTAAACACCAGCCACGAGGTTTCCTTTCTTGGCTTAGCCCCTAATTTTTACCCATAACCTCTCAACCTGTTCATCGCTGTTTTTCAAAGACAGCTCTGTGCAGTACTAACAAATCAGGGTCAGGTCAGTTGTCCTAAATGTGGGCATCTTCTTTCATTTCTGTTGGTGAAGGGGGTTCCACACCAGCCTATAAGAAGATGCTCCCAGGTGCTGCCCTGTCGCTATGAACTGCTCCATTAGAGCTTGCAGTTACCTTCAGGTATCTTGGACCACCTCCTGAACCTCAAATTTCACCAGGTGTTTGAGCAGCTCACTGCACCCTCCAGCTTCATTAATTAGCATCAGAGCGGAGACAAGGAGCTTACATGCAGGTGGCCATTTGGTGCACACCTGAACTGAGGCAAGAGGAATCCCACCTCCTGTGGGACTGTGGAAGGCATGGAGGGAAGCTGAGTCCCCCTCTAGCCCTAGGAGACCCAGAGTGAGATGCCTGCATTGCCTCAGCCGAATCCCTTCCCTCAGCAGGGGTAAAGGAGATCTGTCACTGCCTGGGTGTCCTGTCTAACACTGTGACAAGAAGAAGTGATTCTTAGACATAAATCTTTTTCTGAGAAGAGAAATGCCACTGCTGGGAGTAAGTGTCTCTCCCTGGCTGGGGAAGGGAACATCAGTGACTCCGTCAGCCTGTTTCACAGCAGGTTCCCCTGGAGCCCCAGGGACACCTGCAGGGAGCCCCGAGGGGGCAGAGAAAGTGCTGCCTTGGGCTGGTCCTCAGCTCCTGAGCTGGGCTGGGCTCCTGGGACAGAGAGAGACAACTCTGCCCAAGAGCAGCTCCTCTGCAAAGCACAGCAGGGCTGAGGGCACTGCCTGCAGGGACAAAGAGAGAGGAGTGAAGCAGAGAGAGCTTAAAGGCAGTTTGGAATGGGAGAATGCTGAGAGCTGACTGGGGGAGAAATCTTCACAGCCGTCGATACGGTAAGTCTCTGGGTAAAGGGAAGTGAAGCTGTGGTTCCTGGAGGGATCTCCTGAAGCTGGTACATCGCACAGCCTGTAGAATCTTTAAGAAGAACACTCACAGGTTTCCTAGTGTAGAAGGAGGACATGCTCCTGAGCAGGGATTCCCTGCTGCACCATCAGAGGGACAGGGCATGATGGCTGCCTTCTCCCAGGAACAGCTGCAGAGGTGTAAAGCCAGGTGTGCAGCTGGAGGTGCCCAGGGCAGTCCTTCAGAGCAGGGTCCCTATGTCCCCAGGGGGCTGTGTGCTGGGCAGGGACTCTGCCCCCTGCCAGGGTCAGCACTCAGCCTGCCCGGGGAGCTCCCCATGGCACTGCGGGGAGAAGCTGTGGGTGGAAGCAGTCGCTCCCAGCAGGGCAGGGCAGGGTCTTTCTGCTGTTGAGAGGCTGCTGCATGCGTCCAGAGTGCTCTCAGATCCAGATCACCCCCAGAATGCTTCTGAGGTGACTTTTCAAGAGGAAAGTTTATGTGGGGGTTACCTGAAAGTGAAGGAGACTGTGCTTTGAGTTTTCTACTCTTGGTTAGCTGGGTGATGAATGAGAAATTAAAATGAGTGCAGTAAAAATGCTGACAATTTTTGCTCCAAAAGAACACTCCCCTGGTAAACTTACGAGTGGGTAATATCTGACCTAAATTCTGAGCAGGAAAGCTTATTCCCCTCCCTGCTGCACTGTATGGCAGGACTGCACACTCTGGAGCACACAGCAGATCCCCTGCTCCTCACGGCACATTCAAACAGACAGCAAAGGAACTCCAGAAAAGGAGCTGAACGAAGACGTTACCAAGGAATGACAATTGGAGCATTTCTATGAGAAACATTGAGTTTTATGCCAAGGTGTTTGTCCTAACCTGTCAATGACTTCTCTTCCTTGGACAGGTCCCTGTGCCCAGAGGCAGCAGATGTCCAACAGCAGCTCCATCACCCAGTTTCTCCTCCTGGCATTCGCAGACACGTGGGAGCTGCAGCTCTTGCACTTCTGGCTCTTCCTGGCCATCCACCTGGCTGCCCTCCTGGGCAACAGCCTCATCATCACCGCCATAGCCTGCGACCGCCACCTCCACACCCCCATGTACTTCTTCCTCCTCAACCTCTCCCTCCTCGACCTGGGCTCCATCTCCACCACTGTCCCCAAAGCCATGGCCAACTTGCTCTGGGAGACCAGAGCCGTCACTTTCTGGGGATGTGCTGCTCAAGTCTTTTGGTTTCTCTTTTTGGTTGTAGCGGAGTATTTTCTTCTCACTGTCATGGCCTATGATCGCTACGTTGCCATCTGCAAACCCCTGCACTACAGGACCTTCCTGGGCAGCAGAGCTTGTGTCCACATGGCAGCAGCTGCCTGGGGCAGTGGCTTTCTCCATGCTGTGCTGCACACTGCCAATACATTTTCACTACCACTCTGCCAAGGCAATGCTGTGGACCAGTTCTTCTGTGAAATCCCGCAGATCCTCAAGCTCTCCTGCTCACACTTCTATGTCAGGGAGGCTGGGCTTCTTGCAGTTAGTGCTTTTCTCTCTTTGGGCTGTTTTGTTTTCATCATCCTGTCCTACGTGCAGATCTTCAGGGCTGTGCTGAGGATACCCCCTGAGCAGGGATGGCACAAAGCCTTTTCCATGTGCCTCCCTCACCTGGCCATGGTCTCCTTGTTTATCAGCACTGCAGTGTTTTCCTACCTGAAGCCTCCCTCCATCTCCTCCCCATCCCTGGTTCTGGTGGTGGCAGTTCTGTACTCGGTGGTGCCTCCAGCAGTGAACCCCCTCATCTACAGCATGAGGAACCATGAGCTCAAGGATGCCCTGAGGACATTGATTAGACATTTTTTCAGCCGCCATAGACTGCGTACCTTCCTCTGCAAATGACTGCCAGTGTATGTTGTGGCAGGCCAAGCCTGTCATTCCTTCTCTTTTTTTCCCTTCTTTTTTTTCTTTTTTCCATTTCTGATGATGCTGTCTGCAACGAAATGTCATTATTCATCCCCTCCTACTTAAGAATCCACCTGTCTTGTGTGATCCAGTGACTTTGTGTAAATGGGGAGTCAGTGTCTCTGTGTGTTTAAGCAAAATAAATGAACCTGCAGCAATTTCTTTGTCTGAGATCCATCATCATCAGACCATGAATGAAAAGGAAATGAAAAGACCCTTCTGGCTGCAGCAGCTTGGGGCAGGCCACTCTGTCACTGGGGCAGTAGGAGCTGCTTGAGGACCCCTGTCCTGGGCTCTTGTGCTGGCCTGGGGAGAGGGGATGGCCCAGAGGGGCTGCAGACCTCTCAGAATATCCTGGAGAGGAGGTCACTGGGTCCAATTGACCACCACAGGTGTCCCCCATCTCTGGGGCTGAGCCTTCTGTGTCCCCCAGGAGCTGCTGTGCCCTTCAGAGGGGCTGGGGCTGTGGGGTGAGTACCCAGAGCTCTGCAGCGGCCTGCGGTGTGCACTGCCGTGGGGCCAGCCCAGGCTGAGCAGTGCTAGGAATTGGGCAGGGAAGGTGGAAGAGCTTGGAGGGAGCTGGGTTGTGCTGGAAAGCGCCCAGGAGTGAAAAACATCAGTGTATAGCTTGTACTGTGTGACCATGCAGGGTGAGGTCTCATACCAGGGGTTTGTGGTGCCGAGCCAGGGGTTGTGGAAGGGATCAAAGACAACAGGTGCAGGAGAGAGGAGGCCAGTCTGTGCCCTTTATGTATGGACAAACCGGGAAGGTGGCCCAGAGCCTTTGTCACCCCCCAGCCTCTCTCACCAGCCATTTCCAGCCCTGGCCGTTCACCCCAGGTTAATGGGTAAGTCTCGCTGTGAGGCCATCTCCATCCTCCTGCTGGAGTCAGTGCCTGCATCGGGGAAAGTGGCCAGCCCTGCCTGGGCTCCATCCTGGCCCAGACTGCAGCAGACCCCAGAACAGGGCTGTCGGCGAATCCCCACATGGGACGTAGCTGGGGCTGGGGCTTCCAAAACATGATGGCCATGGAGAGAAGGGGCAAAGATGACTGTCATGGGGATGTTGTGGGGGACCTTTACCCAGCCCTGAATGCATACTGCTGTGTGGTGTGCCTTCACAACAGGGCTGTGAGGCCATGAGCGGGGTAGTGGTGCTGGGACAGTGCAGGGAAAAAGCGCTGAGAGGGACCATGAAGCAGCTGCCAAGAGGTGACAACAGGGACAGGTTACACAGAAGGGATTTATACAAGTTGCCTTGTTGTGGAGGTATGCTTTGGGGAAGAGCAAAGCTCACCTGGAGTTGGAGGCTGTAAGAAAAGTGAAGAGCAAA
This sequence comes from Platalea leucorodia, assembly GCF_965183815.1. NCBI lineage: Eukaryota > Metazoa > Chordata > Aves > Pelecaniformes > Threskiornithidae > Platalea > Platalea leucorodia. The sequence goes on along the minus strand of NW_028121337.1, from coordinate 75,361 downwards.
AAGAACTTTGATCGCTGGTGAGAGAGCAAGGCTGAACATGGAAAATGCAGGGCTGCCACTCAATGGGGAGGGGGATTTCATAACAGCAGATACAGGTGGGGCTGAGGGACTTAATGTTGACTTTGTCTGAGTCTTTACTGATGTTGTGGTTTAACCGCAGCCAGCAACTAAGCACCACAGAGCCGCTCGCTCACTCCCCCCACCCCAGTGGGATGTGGGAGAGAATTGGAAGGGTGAAAGTGAGAAAACTCGTGGGTTGAGATAAGAAAAGTTTAACAATGGAAGTAAAATGAAATAGAATAGTAGTAATAGTAATAATAATATACATAGTACAATAATAATATACAAAGCAAGTGATACACAATACAATTGCTCACCACCTGCCGACCGATGCCCAGCATGTCACCGAGCAATTGCTGCCCCCCAGCCAACTCCCCCCAGCTTATATACTGAGCCTGACGTCATATGGTATGGAATAGCCCCTTGGCCAGTCTGGGTCAGCTGTCCTGGCTGTGCCCCCTCCCAGCTTCTTGTGCAGCTGGCAAAGCATGCGAAGCTAAAAAGTGCTTGACTGGTGTAAGCGCTACTTAGCAACAACCAAAACATCAGTGAGTTCTCAACATTATTCTTGTCCTAAATCCAAAACACAGCACTATACCAGGTACTAGGAAGAAAAATCAACTCTATCCCAGCTGAAACCAGAACAGTATCCACCCCTTATGCTATACCATCTACGTCATGCCCAGGGCTTACACTTTCCAATACATTCCAATTCATCACCACCACTTTTCCAGTCTTTTGAGATAGATAGATAGACAGACAGATAGACAGATAAATAGATAGATGATAGATAGATAGGTAGATAGATAGATAGATAGATAGATATACACACACACATAGACATAATTTCCCTAGTCTATGGGCTATCCCTCTAAAATGTTTGTTGAGTTCGTTTAGTCCATGACTTTGAGCTCTATCTGTCCTAACAGTCTTTCAGGGCAGGAGAGATGGTGTGCGGTGTTGGATTGTTGCATGCTGAAGCCAGTTCTGGTTCCATCACCGCTGCAGTTTGCTCGGTTTCCTCAGAGTTCATTCTTCATTAATTTGGGTGATTCTTACTGTATACTGTAGATATGGCACATAGTAATCATAGAAGTGATGACATCCAGTATTATATAGCAACTAACATGATACAATTCACTTCATTGGCTATTTTCACCCAAAATCAAATCTCCTTGAGGTACACATCGGACTTCCCCATCCTCCCGCATCACCCACCAAGTGCACCCAGGTCCTTGAGCAAAAGCAATCCCACGAATGCATTTACCTCTGCCTGAGGCAGGAGTAACCCAGACTGTCTTCCCCATCATATTTTTTAGGTGCACTACAGGGATTTTATCCCCCTCTACAGTACGTAAAAATCTTGACTGGGCAGGGCCAGCTCAATTGGCAGATCCCCTGGTGTTGACTAACCAGGTTGCCTTTGCTAGATGTGTATCCCAATGTCTGAATGTCCCAGCACCCATTGCTTTTAGTGTAGTCTTTAACAGTCCATTGTATCGTTCGATTTTCCCGGAGGCTGGCGCACGATAGGGGATGTGAGATACCCGCTCAGTGCCGTGCTCTTTGGCCCAGGTGTCTATGAGGCTGTTTCGGAAATGAGTTCCGTTATCTGACTCAATTCTTTCTGGGGTGCCATGTCACCACAGGACTTGCTTTTCAAGGCCCACGATAGCATTCCAGGCGGTGGCATGGGGCACGGCATATGTTTCCAGCCATCCGATGGTTGCTTCCACCATTGTAAGCACATGGCGCTTGCCTTGGCAGGTTTGTGGGAGTGTGGTATCATCAATCTGCCAGGCTTCTGCATATTTATATTTCAGCCATTGACCTCCATTCCGGAGAGGCTTGCACCGCTTGGCTTGCTTGATTGCAGCGCATGTTTCGCATTCACGGACAACCTGTGTAATAGTGTCCACGGTCAAGTCCACCTCTCAATCACAAGCCCATCTATATGTTACATCTCTTCCTTGGTGGCCTGAGGTGTCATGGGCCCACCGAGCTAGAAATAATTCACCCTTCTGTTGCCAGTCCAGATCCACCTGAGGCACTTCAATCTTAGCAGCCTGATCCACCTGCTGGTTGTATTGATGTTCTTCAGTGGCCCAACTCTTGGGTACGTGAGTATCTATGTGACGTACTTTTACAACCAGGTTCTCTACTCAGGCAGCAATATCTTGCCACAATTCAGCAGCCCAGGTGGGTTTGCCTCTGCGCTGCCAGTTGCTCCGCTTCCATTGCTGTAGCCACCCCCACAGAGCATTTGCCACCATCCATGAGTCAGTGCACAGATAGAGCATTGGCCACTTTTCTCGTTCAGCAATATCTAAAGCCTGCCGGATGGCTTTCACCTCTGCAAACTGACTCGATTCACCTTCCCCTTCAGCAGTTTCTGCAACTTATCCTATAGGACTCCATACAGCTTTCCACCTCCAATGCTTCCCCACAAGACGACAGGATCCATCAGTGAACAGGGCATATTGCTTCTCATTTTCTGGTACTTTATTATACAGTGGGGCCTCCTCAGCATGCGTCACCTCCTCCTCTGGCGATATTCCGAAATCTTTGCCTTCTGGCCAGTCCATGATCACTTCCAAGATTCCTGGGCGACCGGGGTTTCTTATTCGAGCCCATTGTGTAATGAGTGCAACCTACTTACTCCACGTAGCATCAGTTGCATGATGGGTAGAAGGGACTCTCCCTTTGAACATCCAGCCCAGCACTGGCAGTCGGGGTGCCAGGAGGAGCTGTGCTTCAGTACCAACCACTTCTGAAGGAGCTCAAACTCCTTCATATGCTGCCAATATCTCTTTTTCAGTTGGAGTATAGCGGGCCTCAGATCCTCTGTATCCCTGACTCCAGAACCCCAGGGGTCGACCTCGAGTCTCCCCCGGTGCTTTCTGCCAGAGGCTCCAGGTAAGGCCGTTCTCCCCAGCTGCAGTGTAGAGCACATTTTTAATATCTTGTCCTGCCCGGACTGGCCCAAGGGCAACTGCATGAACTATCTCCCATTTAATTTGTTCAAAGGCTTGTCGTTGCTCAGGGCCCCATTTGAAATCGTTCTTCTTGCAGGTCACTTGATAGAGAGGGCTTACTATGAGACTGTAATGTGGAATATGCATTCTCCAAAAACCCAGAACTCCCAAGAAAGCTTGTGCTTCCTTTTTGCTGGTTGGTGGGGACATGGCTGTGATTTTGTTGATTACATCCATTGGGATCTGACGACGCCCATCTTGCCATTTTATTCCTAAAAACTGGATCTCCTGTGCAGGTCCCTTGACCTTACTTTGTTTTATAGCAAAGCCAGCTTCCAGAAGAATTTGGACTATTTTCTTCCCTTTCTCAAAAACTTCTGCTGCTGTGTTGCCCCACACAATGATGTCATCAATGTATTGCAGATGTTCCGGAGCCCCACCCTGTTCCAGCGCAGTCTGGACCAGTCCATGGCAAATGGTGGGGCTGTGTTTCCACCCCTGGGGCAGTCGATTCCAGGTGTACTGGACCCCCCTCCAAGTGAAAGCAAACTGTGGCCTGCACTCTGCTGCCAAAGGGATTGAGAAAAATGCATTAGCGATGTCAATGGTGGCATACCACTTGGCTGCCTTTGACTCCAGTTCATATTGAAGTTCTAACATGTCCGGCACGGCAGCGCTCAGTGGTGGCGTGACTTCATTCAGGCCCCGATAGCCTACTGTTAGTCTCCACTCTCCATTAGACTTTTGCACTGGCCATATGGGACTGTTAAACGGTGAGTGAGTCTTGCTGATCACTCCTTGGCTCTCCAGCTGACGAATCAGCTTATGGATGGGAATCAGGGAGTCTCTGTTGGTGCGATATTGCCACCGGTGCACTGTTGTGGTAGCAGTTGGTACCTGTTGTTCTTTGACCCTCAGCAACCCCACAACAGAAGGGTCCTCCGAAAGACCGGGCAGGGTAGACAGCTGTTTAATTTCCTCTGTCTCCAATGCGGCTATGCCAAAAGCCCACCGGTACCCTTTTGGGTCCTTGAAATACCCTCTCCTGAGGTAGTCTATGCCAAGGATGCACGGAGCCTCTGGGCCAGTCACAATGGGGTGCTTCTGCCACTCATTCCCTGTTAGGCTCACTTCGGCCTCCAATACAGTCAGCTCTTGGGATCCCCCTGTCACTCCAGAAATACAGATGGGTTCTGCCCCTTTACAGCTTGATGGCATGAGGGTACACTGTGCACCGGTGTCTACTAAAGCCTTATACTCCTGTGGGGCTGATGTGCCAGGCCATCGAATCCACACAGTCCAGTACACCCGATTGTCCCTCTCCTCCACCTGGCTGGAGGCAGGGCCCCTCTAGTCCTGGTCATAGCATTCGTTACTCACTTCTTGTAAATGCGAGTCAAAAATCCCTTTATTAGGATCGGAAACAGAATCAGCCCTTCTACCCTGTCCGAGGAACTGCTCGCTGGAAACTGGAGCCGCAACTCTCCTGGGAGAACCACCTTTTGTAGTTGTTTTTCCTTGCAACTCACGTACCCGTGCCTCTAGGGTCGAGGTAGATTCTCCATCCCACTTCCTCATGTCCTCTCCGTGGTCACGCAGATAAAACCACAGGGTGCCCCGTGGTGTGTATCCACTGTATCTTCTCTCTTGAACAGAGGGACGCTTACTCCTAATGGCTAAGATACTGCTCCGTACAGGTGAGGAGTAGGATATATCCTCTTCGAGTTGCTGGACCTTCTGGGACAGTTTCTCCACAGCCGATACGCAGGCCTGTAGGGAGGAAGAGAGACTTTCTTCGTATTGTCGGAGCTGGCCAGCCATTTCGTCCACTGTTGGTCCCTCTTCATCTTTCCAGGTCATTATTGCCAATGAGTTTGCATGTGATGATGGTGCGCTCCGTACAAACTTCCGCCACATGGGTCGTGTGCATTGGACTTCGTCTGGGTCTTTGGATAACTGCTCATTATCCAGGTCATTATAAATCACTTCCAGCACAGCTAATTCCCTCAGGTACTGGATACCTCTCTCCATGGTGGTCCACTTGCCTGGGTGACATATAACATCTTCCTTGAAGGGATATCTTTCCTTCACACCTGACAGGAGTCGCCTCCAGAGGCTGAGGGCTTTTGCCCCTTTTCCAATTGCTTTGTCAATGCCTCCTCCTCTAGAAAGGGATCCCAGCTGCTTGGCTTCCCTACCCTCTAATTCCAGGCTACTGGCCCCATTATCCCAGCATCGGAGAAGCCAGGTGATGATGTGCTCACCTGGACGACAACCGAAATCTTTTCGCATATCTCGCAGCTCACTCAGGGAGAGGGATCGGGTGGTTACCATCTCATTTATGGGTTCTGCCTCTTCCTCCTTCTGTTCTCTTGATGGCCCTGGCTCATCATCAGCCCTTACTAAACGAGCTGATTTCCTTGTGTATTTTTTCTTCTGTATAGGGGCAAGTGATACTGGCACGGATTGGTTCTCTGGTCCAGCCGCAGCGCCTATCGTGGGGGCTGGCACAGCCACGGGGGCCGGCGCAGGGGCTGGCGCAGCCGCAGTGCCTGTGGCAGGGGCCGGCACAGCCATGGGGGCCATCATTTTGTCGTCCGATCCAGAGACCTTCTCTTTCCCTTGAGGGTACTGAATAGTGTTGAATAGGGCTCGGTAGGCATGGGCCAGGCCCCAGCACGTTGCAGTGATCTGTGTCTCTCTGGAGTTGCCAGGGTGACAACATACATTTTCCAAATACTTTACTAGTTTTTCAGGATTCTGCACTTGTTCGGGGGTGAAGTTCCAAAACACTGGAGGTGCCCATTGTCCTAGGTACTTGCCCAAACTCTCCCACACACCCTGCCACTCATAACTATCCAGCCTTCGAGGAGATCTCTGGATGATATTCTTAAGCTGCTTATTAACCTTAGATAAAACTGAAACAAAATTCCCAAGAACTATCAACGGATATATCTTAACTACCCAAGGATGCTCAAGATAATGAAAAATTGTTGTAACGAAGGAGAAAACATCATAGAAGAAAGTAACAAAGGTGCCATCCTGTATTTCCTCCATTAAAAAACTCTCAGAAGAGAAGGTATAATTGCTAATTGTCTCCGTGAGGTGGTACCCGAAGGACAGTAATGGCTTCACTACAGAACCCAAATACCAGATAGCACTCAAGGCCAGTGTTTTAATAACCAGTCTTCCAGGCAACACATCACTCATTATGGCAAAGCACAGCAAAAACAAGAGCATAGTGCAGATCAGGTAGACTAGTACCGAGAACGGATGAATCAATATTACAACCGATAACTGTTAACAGAATGAAATTCCTTAATACCCTCTAGTTAATCTGTTATTATCTCAAACCCTTCGAGCCCCACGTTGGGCGCCAAAAAGGACTGTCGTGGTTTAACCCCAGCCAGCAACTAAGCACCACTCAGCCGCTTGCTCACTCCCCACCAGTGGGATGGGGGAAAGAATCAGAAGGGTAAAAGGGAGAAAACTCGTGGGTTGAGATAAGAAGAGTTTAATAACTAAAGTAAAATAAAAATAGAACAGTAGTAATAATAATAATAACAATAATAATAATAACAAGTAATAATAGTACAATAGTAATACAAAGCAAACGATACCCTCTACAATTGCTCACCACCCTCCGACCGATGGCCAGCCCGTCCCCCAAGCAGCGATCGTTGCCCCCTCCCCCAGCTAACTCCCCCAGTTTATATATACTGAGCATGACGTCACATGGTATGGAATAGCCCCTTGGCCAGTCTGGGTCAGCTGTCCTGGCTGTGCCCCCCCCCAGCTTCTTGTGCACCCGGCAGAGCATGGGCAGTTGAAAAGTCCTTTACCACTGTGAGCGCCACTTAGCAACTACTTAGCAAGAACAAAACCTCAGTGTATCCTCGACATTGTTCTCATCCTAAACCCAAAACACAGCCCCATACCAGCTACCAAGAAGAAAATTAACTCTATCCCAGCTGAAACCAGGACAATGCACGAGGGGACAACAGTGGATGTCCTTTACCTCCACTTCAGCAAGACTTTTGGCATGGTCTCCCTCGATATCCTGGTACCCACATTGGGCCATTACAGTCTGGATGGATCGACAAACAGATGGGTGAAACACCAGTTGGATGATGAGGCTGAGAGAGCAGTGAGCTGAGAGAGAAGGGGTCATGCCCTACCTGGAGGCCAGTGGGCCATACTGGGGCATTGTGGGGCAGCACAGGGGACTCTCCTGGGCCCTGTGCAGTTTAACACCTGTATCCATGACGCAGAGGAGGCAACTGTCACCACGTTTGTGGATGGCACTAAATTGGGAGGACCATTCCTGTGCCCTAGGGATGCCATTCAGGGCAAACCTGACAGGCAGAAGGACTGTCCTGTCAGGAACTTCACGAGATAGATGAAGGACAAAGGCCAGATGTACTGGTTTTGGCTGGGATAGAGTTTAACTTCTTCATAGTAGCTTGTATGGGGCTATGTTTTGGATTTGTGATGAAAATAGTGTTGAAAACAGATGTTTCAGTTACTGCTGAGCAGTGCTTACACAGCGTCAAGGCCTTTTCTGCTTCTCACTCCACCCCACCAGTGAGTAGGGTGGAGGTGCACAAGAAGTTGGGAGGGGACACAGTTGGGACAGCTGACCCCAACTGACCAAAGGGATCTTCCAGACCATATGACGTCATGCTCAGCAATAAAACAGGGTGGGGAGGGGAGGCTGGCGGGGGGGCCACTGACTGAGGACTGGCTACACATCAGTCAGTTGTATTTAACCAACTGTTTTCATTTGAATCCCTTGTTTTTCTTGGGTTTTATTTTCCTCTCACTTTCCTTTTTTTTTTCTTTTCCTTACATTTCTTTGCTGTTGTTGCTGTTGTTGTTGTTATTATTATTATTATTATTATTTCTTTTTAGTTATTAAACTGGTTAAATCTCAACCCACAAGTTTCTTTCTCACTTTTACCCTTCCAGTTCTTCCCCCATCCCACTGGAGGCAGGGAGCGAGTGAGCGGATGTGTGGTGATTAGTTGCCAGCTGGGGTTAAATCGGGACACCAGGTCTTGCACCTGGGACAGCCTAACAGCCTGCAGTTGCAGGGGCTGGGGACTGCCTGGCTGGGGAGCAGCTCTGTGGAAAAGGCCTTGGTGGTGCTGGGAGACAGAAGGCAAAACATGACCCAGCAGTGAGACCTGGTAGCAAAGGTGGCCAGCACTGTCCTAGAACATATAAAGAGGAGCCTTACCAAAAGAGTGAGTTGAAGTGATTGTCTCCCGTTTCTCATTCCTTTTAGAGGGGAGAATCACCTCCCTCCACCTACTGGATATGATTTTTTTGGCAGCCCAGGATATGGTTGGCTTTCTGGGCTGCAAGCACACATTGCCGGCCCATGTCCAAGTTTTTACCCACCAATATCCCCAAGCATTTCTCTGCAGGGCTGCTCTCAATCCATTCATCTCCCAGTCGCTACTGACAGTGGGGGTTGCCCCGACCCAGTTGCAGGGCCTTGCACTTGGCCTTGTTGAACTTCATGACGTTTGCATGGACCTACAACTCAGCCTGTCAAGGTCCCTCGGGATGTCGTCCCTCCCCTCAAGCGAATCAACTGTCCCACTCAGCTTGGTGTCATCTGCAAACTTGCTGAGGGTACACTCAATCCCACTGACTATGTCATTGATGAAGATATTAAACAGTACTGGTCCCAGTATGCACCCTTGAGAGACACCACTCGGTAAGTACTAGCACTAGTACTAGTACTCAGACATGGGGCCATTGCCTATAACTCTTTGGATGCACCCATCCAGCCAGTTCCTTATCCATCTGAGAATTCATTTGTCACATCTGTATCTCTCCAACTTAGCAGCAGCAAGAACGTTGTGGGGGATCATATCAGAGGACTTACAGAAGGCTAGACAGGTGATGTCTGTAGCTCTTCCCTTGTCCATTAATGCAGTAACTCCGTGGTGGAAGGCCACTAGAGTAGTCAGGCACAAGTTGGCCTTTGTGAAGCCATGTTGGCTTTCTCTAATCACCTCCCTCTCTTCAATATGCTTTGACATGTCTTCCAGGAATATCTCCTCCCTGATCTCACCTCTGTACAACACAAACATGGACTTCTGACCTAGTCATTTGGTGTGCCACTGTGGGGGGATAACCAACCTGTACGAGGTGGGGTGACAGTCCAGTGCTGGAAAGGGTGATTGTCATGGGCTGCTCTGTGACGGTTGCCTTGGGGCAGCTTCCCTGGGGTGTCCAGCGACCACGGGCTCAGCCCAAAGCCTGCTCTGCTGGTCCTTCCTCTCTCCCCCAGGAGGCCTGGCTGTGCAAGGACATTGCCACGTGCTCCCACACTGAATACTCAAACAGTTTAGCTGTGTTTTCCTCTTGAGGGCACTTTCTTGGGCTTGTTCTTGAGCGAAAAAGTAGAAGACCTATGATTTCAGGCACTGCCATCAGGAGATCCCCTTGTATGATGGAAACTCTGTTCTGGAGGTCAGCTCTGTCACAGAAGTGCCCATTGCCTGTCCCTGCCTGCAGTCACAGGACTGCCACACAAAAGGCCTGTGACCAAGCTGCCAGAGCAATCCTTCCCTACACCAAGAGAGGGGCTCAGAAAGAGAGTGGGAATTTAAAAGAGAGCAGCTCTGGAAAGACCAAGCGCTGGTGCTGCCTGGCCGTGCTGCTGTGCTGAGACTCTTTTCCTCTCCACCTCTGTACACAGGCAGTGCCGTGCAGCTCCAGAGAAAGTCTCAAAAAAACAAAAGTCTCAGACAAGAAAGTTGCTGCAGGGTCCTTTATTTTTTTAAATGCACAGAGAACATGTCTCTCCTTTCAAGGCTCTGGGTAAGACTAGAAAGGTAGATAGTGAATTAGAAATGGTATGAATAATGACAAATCTTTGTGCACAACATTATCACAAGCAAATCTGAGCAAAAAGACAACCGCCACAGCCACCAAACCTCCAGAAGACAGGCTGACCGTGTAATGAGATACATTATAAATGATATGCATAAGAAAATGGACAGTGTGTTGCTTCAGAAAAACATCCAGTCATCATTTTCCACACTGCATCTTTGAGCTCCTGGTTCCTCATGCTGTAGATGAGGGGGTTCACTGCTGGAGGCACCAATGAGTACAGAACAGCCACCACCACATCCAGGGATGGGGAGGAGATGGAGGGAGGCTTCAGGTAGGTAAACATTCCGGTGCTGATAAACAGGGAGACCACGGCCAGGTGAGGGAGGCACATGGAAAAGGCTTTGTGGCGCCCCTGCTCAGAGGGGATCCTCAGCACAGCCCTGAAGATCTGCACATAGGACAGCACGATGAAAAAAAACCAGCTGAATACTACTAAGAGACTAACCACAATAAGCCCAACCTCCCTGAGGTAGGCATCTGAGCAGGAGAGCTTGAGGAACTGGGGGATTTCACAGAAGAACTGGTCCACAGCATTGCCTTGGCAGAGTGGTAGTGACAATGTATTGGCAGTGTGCAGCACAGCACAGAAGAAGCAACCGCCCCAGGCAGCTGCTGCCATGTGGACACAAGCTCTGTTGCCCAGGAGGGTCCCGTTGTGCAGGGGTTTGCAGATGGCAATGTAGCGGTCATAGGCCATGATGGTGAGGAGACACAATTCTGCTGAAATAAAAAATGCAAACACAAAGATCTGGACAGCACATCCCAAAAAGGAGATGTCCCTGGTGTCCCAGAGGGAATTGGCCATGGATTTGGGGAGAGTGGTGGAGTTGGATTCCAGGTCAAGAAATGAAAGTTTGAGGAAGAAGAAGTACATGGGGGTGTGGAGGCGGTGGTCACAGGCTATGGCGGTGATGATGAGGCCGTTGCCCAGGAGGGCAGCCAGGTAGATGGCCAGGAAGAGCCAGAAGTGCAAGAGCTGCAGCTCCCGTGTGTCCGTGAATGCCAGGAGGAGGAACTCTGTGATGGAGCTGCTGTTGGACATGTCCTTGCTCTGGGCATGGGGCATTGTCCAAGGGGGAAAAGGCAGCAACAAATTAGGATGAACTTCTCTGAGCAAAATCAAGTCCATTTCCCCTGGACCCTCTCCCTGACACACGCACCCACCCTTTTCCTTTTCAAGGAGACCTTCCTTCAGCTCCGTGCCTGGAGCTCAGGTTGCTGCTGGCTGAGTGTGCCATGAGGAGCAGGGCCTCTGCCCGCTGGCTGCCGAGGAGTCAGCCCTGCTCTGCAGGGAACAGTTCATGAGAACGGTGGGTGCAGGGTCCAGTGCTGGTGTTTGACTTTGTCAAATGAAACTGCTCCCACCCTAGAAGGGCCTGTCAGCATCTGCACTCCCAGTGCTAAGGAACGGCGATGGCAGAAGGCAGTTGGAGAGGTTAGTTTTACAGCTTCCCTCCATCTCCAATGGGGAGTGTTCTTGGATGTCAGAAAGCCTCAGCATTTGTGCTGCACTCAGGGAGAACAGAGGGAGTCCTGCGAGGCAAGAGGAGTGCCTGTGGCTTAGTGTAGAGTGAGGAGAGCCGGTCTTTTCATCCATCTTGTTCCCAGCTGCCCTGGGCTTGCATCTTTCTGAGCTGCAGGGCGATCACACTCCCACTTTACCCTGAAAAGCCACCAGACACTGCTGAGAGCTGAGGGATCCAGTGCAGACCACTAAATGTCTCACCCTTTCTCAAGGTCTCAGCACCCCACTTTTAGCCTAGGACACACATGGCTCATTTCAGAAACCCATCAGCATTTTCTCTGTTGTAGCATCTCTGCACTTCTCCATGGGGCCTTCAGATAACATAAAGTGCTATAGGGCAGGTTTGCATCCTGGAAGGCAGTTCACAGCTTGGAAGGACACCCCAAGGAGATAGCCAGCTGTGCTAATGATGGCATCTGGTTAAGGGAGGGTCAGCTCATTCCCGAGCCTCACAGACTGCATTGCCCAGAGCGTCACAGGTTAGAGGAAAGCTGGGACACCTCATTGCCATAAACACACCTGAATGGGAGGACCCCCAAGATCAGTGCCTGACTCTGCAGCTGAAACTCCCATTCCCAGAGAGCCTGACATCAACACCAAGAGCAGCTGAGGGAGGCAAAGAGAGAGACAGGGGGCACTCAGGAAAGCCTTTCGCTTACCCAGCACTGCGCACCACCTCCCGGACAGTGACAGTGCAGGGCAGTCACCCTCAGCCCCTGCTCAGTGGGAAAGGGGCACATGGCAGGAGAGATGCACTTTGTCTCTCCTGCTGGCAGATGGACAGGGAGGTGACTAACACCCTAGACCCCATGCACTGGCTGGGGGCTTTGCTAGGCGGGAGAGGAGACACGAGGGGTGTTGCTCAGGGAAGGCATCAGCACTGCAGGGGTGGCCGGGAGGTGCCCATATCTCCCCTGCAACAGGATTTCCCTTAGCATTTCCCTCCCTCCCTGCCCTTGTCTCCACTGCCTGGAGCTGTCCCAGCCGGGAGCTGTTTCTCTGGCCCGGTGTCTCTTCCCTGCCAGTGCTCACAGACCCCAGCCCAGCCCCTGTGCGTAGCGCTGCACTGCCCTGCTCTGTGTGTGCAGGTGTTAAAGAACAGGTCACGCAAACCCTGATGAACCTGGAAAGGTGATGCTGGTGTTATCTGTGGGCTGGTGCGGGTGAAGGCACTTGCTGAAGTTCCCAGTAAACGTCAGTGTGATGGCTTAGGAGTCTCAGCCCTTTCTCTAACGCACACAACTGTGTTTCCATTCCCACCAAGCCGAGCCAGAGAAAAGTGGAAGCACAAATTGAGGAAAGCGGAGACTGAAGCAGGAGAGCCCTGCCCTGAAAAGTCCCCTCAGAAATGACCTGGGCATGAGCTTGATGTGTGAGTCACACTGTCTCATGTAGCACCCTCTCAGCATCATAAGGACCCTGCCCTACCCTGCCAGGGGTTTCTCATTCCACCCACAGATTGTCCCTGCAGAACCATGTGGAGCTCCTAGGGCAGGCTGAGTGCTGGTGACCTTCCTCGGAAGGACAGCCCTGGGCACCCCTGGCTGCACACCCACCTTCACACCCCTGCAGCCATCCCTGGGAGAAGGCAGCCGTTCTGTTCTGTCCCTCTGATGGTGCAGCACGGAGTCCCTGCTCTGGAGCATGTCCTCCTCCTCTGCACTAGAGAAAATGTGAGAATCTTCCTTAAAGATCCCGTAGGCTGTGGGATGTGCCAGCTTCTGGAGATTCCTCCAGGAACACCAGCTACATTGCCCTGCACCAAGATACTTACCATGTAGAGGGCTGTGAAGATCTCTCCCATGCAGTGTGCTCTCAGCTCAAAGCCTTCCCACTCCAGGCTGCCTTTAACCTCTCTCTGCCTCACTCCTCTCCCCTCGCTGCCTGCAGGCAGTGCCCTCAGCCCTGCTGCGCTTTGCAGAGGAGCTGCTCCTGGGCAGAACTGTCTCTCTGCAGGGCTGCCCACTTGCCAGCAGCTCCCTCCATGCCAGGAGCCCAGCCCAGCTCAGCAGCAGAGGCCCAGCCCAAGGCACCACTTTCTCTGCCCCTCTGGGCTCCCTCCAGGTGTCCCTGGGGCTCCAGGGGAACCTGCTGGGAAACAGGCTGAAGGCATCTCTGATGTTCCCTCCCTCAACTTCTCTCCTGGAGTGTCATTACTCCTATTAGAAAAACAGTTGGGCATGAGAATCACTTTTTTGTCCCATCATTAGACTGGACACCCAGGAAGGTGACCGGGAAGGATCTAATTTCTGCAAGCTGGGACAATGTGTTCTGTTGAGTGAATTGAGGCATTTCATCGCGGGTCCTTAGACCTGGGGCTAGAAAGACATGCAGCTCTCTTTTGCCTGTGCCTTGTCTCTGCTCTGAAGCAAAGCCTTTGGACCCACGGGGTCATGGACACTTGGTACCAGGGTTCCTTATGGCAAATATGAGCTACACTGGTTCCACAGCTGCGTTGCTTCAGCCCAAATGTGCAGCAGTTCTTTCAGCCAGGGGCGTAGACAGGATGAGCGGAATGTTAATGTCGGAGATGGAGCTGTTACGCTGATGGAATAAACTGCCAAGGCATGGTGGCAGAGTTCAGGACAGCTGCTTTTCAAGGACAGCATCCTCCAAGCAAAGCAAGGGCCCAGATCAAAACTCAGTCTAAACTTGAAAGGCAATTGAAGGGCACCATAAGGAGTGTTTACTGCTTCAGGAACAGTTAAAGAAGAAACAAAGATCCTGTGTGGCCAGTGCTGAATTTAATAAGAGCAAGTGTAGATAGATGTGAGAATCTCTGTGTCCTCTTTCCTCAGACTTCCCCAGCAAGGTCTCCCAGGCCTTTGTGCCTTGAGGTAGAACTCTGGAGCAGACCAGGCAGCAGTGGATGGGGACCAAGTCAGGGGTGCCTTGAACAATCAATCTTTTACCAGTCTATGGGACAGGAGGGGCAGCATCCCAGGGAGCTGAGTGAGCAGGACAATGTCACAGCGAGGCCACACTCCAGCATCTTTGATAGGTCACGAAGACTCTGGGAACTCCCTGATGATGGGCAGCACCTCTACAATGCATACACCTTTCCAGAATGCCCAAATGATGAGCAGGGGAATGAAAGGTTGTGCCCCAGTGTGTGTGCACTCGGATCCCATTTCTCGGTGTCTGAAAGAGAAGGCGACTGGATTTACCCAGGGAACCTTATTCCTGGCCATCCTCTTTGCTTTCTGTGGGGAAAGAATAGGAGTGCTGGATGCAGGGAGAGCAGAGATGCTCTTTTACCTCGAAGTCATCAAGGCTTTCAGCATCATCCTTCCAGAAATTTCTTGTGTCCAAGTCAGGACAGTATGGGCTGCCTGGGTGGATAAGTCGCTGAGTAAAAAACCAGCTGGAGAGTAGTTGGGCTTGGAGGAGTGTGGTACATGCGTGGTGCTCTGCCTGGAGGCATCTAGCTAGTAGGGTCCTGCAGGGGCCTAGCTTGCAACCTGCCCTGTTTCACATCTTTTGAGTGACCTGGAGGATAGGAGAGAGTACTTTTTGATACCATTTGCAGAAGACATCCCATTGAGGAGAGCAGGGCATGGCTGGAGGGCAGGGCTGCCATCCCAAAGGACATAGACAGTCTGGAGGGATGGGCCAATAGGAACCTCATGATAGCCAATAAAGATTCAACCAAAGTCCTGCTCCTGAAGTAGATGTAGGCTCTGAAATATCCTAGGACAGGGACTGGCTAGGTGGGTAGCAGCTCCGCAGGAAAGGGTCTGCTGGTCTTTGGGTTCCATTAGGCAAAAGATGAGCCATCAGCAAAGATGGCCAACAACAGCCTGGGCTGTGTGAGCAGGAGCACAGCCAGGGCAAGGGATTCTCTCCCTCTGCTCAGCACTTGTGACGCCACATCCAGAATACTTGCCCAGGTTTTGGTTGCCCGCAATGCCAGAGAGACATTGGCAAGCTGGAGGATCTGCAAAAGTTCAGTGGAGGGCCACAGAGACGGTCAAGGTTGGAGCACTGGTCCTGTTAGGATGGGCTGAGGGAGCTGGGCTTGTTCACCCTGGAGAATGGAGGGCTTTGTGGGGAGGATGCAACAGACTTGCATTGCCTACGGTGAGGTTCCCAAGAAGACGCTGTGGTGCAAGGCAGGAGCACAGGAGGCAATGAGCTGAAACACGAGGGGGTCAGGCTCAATACAGGGAGAAACTTTTGCAACCTGACGATGGTCAGTCATGGGAAGCCATTTCCCAGAGAGTGTGCGCTGCCTCCATCCCTGGAAGTTTCTCGGACCCATGTGGATAAAATCATGAGCAACCTGGTGTGACCCTGCTTTGAGCAGGATGTTTCCTACAGATATCTAGCAAGGTCCCTTCCAGCCTGAATGACGCTCTCATTCCTCACCTCTCCATGTCCTCGACACTACGGAAAGCCCTCAGGTTCCCTCTGACTGTGGAAATAATTCACATCAGGTACAAGGCAGCAGCACAGGCACCACAAACGGTCCCGATGCCATCCCTGGCCTCATCTTTAAGTTACTGCTTCCCTTTTCCCCCCTCTCAAATTCTTCACTGTTCTCATTCTCACACCTTCCAAAAAGGCCAGCCTGCCCTGGCTGGCTGGGAGGGAGTTCATTGTCTTCATAGCAGCCCGGAGGGTTCCATGTTTTGGATTTGTGACCAAAACTCTTTTAGCTATTGCTGAACAGTGCTTAAACAACAGGAAGGCCTTTTCATGCTGTTTCTCATGCTTCCCTTCCAATGAGTGGGCTGGGGTTGGGCAAGAAGTTGGGAGAGAACTCAGCCAGGACAGCTGACCTCAAATGACCAAAGGGATATTCCGTATCACAGGATATCACACTCAGCAATATAAGATCAGGGAAAGGAATAGGAAGGGGGGACATTTGTGGTTATGACATTTGCCTTCCCAAGTCACTGTTAGATGTGATGAAGGCCTGGAAGGTTTCCTGGAAATGGCTGAACATTTCCCTGCCAATGGCCTGAATTCCTTTTTTTCTTTGCTTGTGAATGCAGCTTTGCTTCACTTATGAAACTTCCTTAATTCCAACCCATGAGTTTTTCTCACTTTTACCTTTCCAATTCTCTTCCCCAGGCTGCTGTTGGGGGAGTGAGCAAGTGACTGGGTGGCTGATTAGTTACTGGCTGGGGTCAACCCACCACACATGTAAATCCTTTCCACATGCTTTTTTTTCAGATGCTCCTGTGGTGTTTCTGGGATGGTTGCTGAAGTACTTTCTACCTTGGGCAGCAAATCCATGAAACAGGTCACCCCTTACATTACCTGTAGTGTCCTGCAATTGCTCACGGTGTTATCTTGTCAGAGTGTCGGGCATCTGCACACATACCGTGACATCGGAGCCACTGCCTTGCAGTGTTCCCAAAGAGAAGAGATTCAGCTGAAGCTGAGGGTCCCGACATCAGGCACTCATGGGAGCAGAATTCAGTCACTGGCAGCCAGGAATGTCACCTTTATTCATTTCTTCTCCTCCCCAGACCTGAGCAAGTGATGGGGAGAAAGGAAGAAAGGAGAGGGTTCCTCACTGCTTTTGCAGTCCACACACAGAGCTGAATTTTGTCCTACTATCAAAGGTTTAATCCAGGTTACTTTTGCTACCAAGCACGATTTTTTGAAAGTGTTCAGACATTGTGTTCGTCTCTTTTAAGGTAGTCTAGAAAAGCATCATCC
Source organism: Platalea leucorodia (assembly GCF_965183815.1). Taxonomy (NCBI): domain Eukaryota; kingdom Metazoa; phylum Chordata; class Aves; order Pelecaniformes; family Threskiornithidae; genus Platalea; species Platalea leucorodia. The sequence continues at coordinate 58,219 of NW_028121337.1, read as the reverse complement.
AACATAAACAGCTGTCCTACAGACATGTGTGGAGAAGAGGTGAATTTTACTCATGAAGATTATTAACTAAGGAGTGCAAACTCCAAATTAACCTAACGGCACTGAGGCACCTACATGCTGCTATGGATGTCATAGATTCACATGACACAGGATGAGTGACACACCTAAATGAGGCATCTGGCAGGCTGGCTGGTGCTGTCAATAAAGAAAATTAAATGGTATTGGAAAGCAATGAGGTAAGTCAATGAAGAACTGAATCAAGAGCTTGCTGGAAAGAGCCAAAAGGCTGGGTCTGGGTGAAAGCTACCCCATTCTCTGGGGGTAAGGTACGGAGTTCGGACGGCTTCCCTGGCGGCTGATTCTCTGGACCTGCCCCACACAGCAGCCAGGTTTCTCAGCAGGGCTTTCCATTTCCCCTTCCAGAAATGACCATGTCTCTCCATTCAACATCCATGGACCCCTACCTACCACTTGAGAAAGCACATTTTGTTGAGAGGAAGACCTCCCTGAGGCACATCTGTCCTTGAGTTCCATGGGCTCGTGCAAGGCTTGGGGTGGAGCTTCTTTGGTGCTGACATTTCTGTTGCAGAGCACCCTCTGGGCCCAGCTGTACAAGCACTGCAGTGACAGGGCTGTGCCTGGGCACTGAGCCCTGCCTGAAAAGATGAGGGAACGAACACCAACATTGAAAGAAACTATGAGCACATTTTCCATCAGCTGAAATGCACTGAACAGTTTTCATCCATAGACAATACTTTCCCGTGATGCCAACATGGACATTTCCAGCCCAAGTACTACACTCAGGAAAAGAAATACTCATCTCCCCTGTCACACCCCTGACCCTGCTCTGCCCAGTGTACTGTGTATTGACTCTCAGCACTCTTTCACATCTTTCCACACGTCCTGCTTGAACTGACCACTTCTAAAGGCATCTTTCCAGCAGGCTGCCTGGGCGTACGCATTTCCCAGTGTCCATCCAGCTTTCCTCCTCCCATTGGTCTCTACCCATTCCCACACCTCTCAGCTCCCCAGGTGCTGCCCTGAGCTTCAGGCAGTTTACAGCTTGCCTTGCCTTTCAGCAGGCTGCCTGATGGCCTCTTGAGCCATCTCCTCACTTGTGTTTCTACCTGTTTTCCCATGTATCTCACTGAAAGTGTTCCACTAAGGTTACCGACAGTGGGAAGTGGACTTCAGTGGAGGAAACTTGGACTGCATCTATTATTTTTTAATGAGCTTTTTTTTTTTTTTTTTTTTCCCCTGGGAGGTAAGAAACATTCTTCTGTGAGTGTGTGCAGCTGGTTCTCCAAAGAAAGCAGATGAGAATGTGTGGAAATGAGCTGAAGCTCTGAGCTACAGTCTTTAGTGGAAAGAGCTTAGAGTTGAAAAATCCTGATGCAAGTCCCAGGTGGCCACTGAGAGAAATGACTGGGGGGCAAGGCGGGGCAAGGATGATGATGGGACACGGGACAAAGATGGGCTGTACAGTGTCTGACAGAAACAACCTTACGCTTCCTACATCTGCAGACTTCATCAGGAGATATTCTGGATGAATATGAACTGGAGAAGGCTGATCTCACTTGTTCTGTAAGCAGAAAAATAAAGAAAACTGGAATAAAAAGAAAAGCTGATTTATTGTTCCTTCTTATTTAAATCTTCTCTCCTTGGCTACATTCCAGAAATTTCTCAAATTAGCTACAGAAGACTTGAAGAACCAGGAAAATGATGCACAGAGACATGGCTTGATAGGGTGTTCAATGTCAATGAGCTCTCTGGTGCCATGTTCCTGAACGGCAAAGACTGAAAGAATGAACAAGCCTCTAAAGAAGTGGAAGGCAGAAGCAAACACCAAGTTTCTGAGGGCGCTGGGGGCCCCACTGAGGGCCAACACTGACAAGGCCATGAAGGCAATGACCAGTCAATATGTTGGTCCCTGGGGGCTCATCAAGCAAAAACTGGGAGACACTGGTTGCAGATGCAAAGGCCACGTGCTGGTGGCTCTGAGGCCAGGTAAGCTCTTGGTGTTTGTTTATGATCAGAGTGGCCAGGCCCTGACCCTCAGGACCTGGTACAGGAGGTCCTTCATGCCTTGCTCGGGACTCTGCCTAGGGTCAGTGTGAGTGGGGGCTGTGGCAGGGGCAGGAGGCAGGTGGGTGGCAGATTCTGTTTCTTGAATGACAAAGCTGTGATTTTCCGGAGATGTCCCAATGCATGTGAGTTCACAACAACTATCTGGTTTCGTAGATTTGCTATTTAGAAGCCTTACCCTTGTACGTAAGGACGATGTCAAAGCGAAAGCTCCCATAGGCTTGAGAGTTGCAGGGATGGGTAGCAAAAGCAAAATGAGCTGATAGAGGCTTAGAGGGCCATGCGGAATTGACTATTCAAAATCAAGCATTTGATTCACTTTGCCTCTTTGCTTTGACATCTTTTCACTTTGACCACACTCCTGAAATCTCTCTAATAAGCCACGTAAGAACTGAAGCCTAAAGGAAAATTCTGTCCAGAATTGGCTCCTTGTGGTGCTTTGTGTGGCAATGAGCCCTCTGGTGCCGAGTTCCTGAACTGCAGCTCCTGAAAGGCTGACCAAGCCTCCAAAGAAGTAAAAGAAGCACAGCTGAAGGTTTGGGAGGGTGTTAGCAGGCCCTGCTGAAGGCCATCGCTGAAGAGACCATGCAGGGAATGAGCAGACAAGGTTCCTGTCCTTGGGGGCTGGTGAAGCAGGGAGTCGGAGGCACTTGGGACAGGAGGAAATTTCAATGTGGAGATCACCGTGAAAGCCCTTGATGTGCTTCGCCAAGCAGGATGGCCAAGGCCTGACTCCCATTTCAGAGATCCTTTCCCTCTTGTGATGCTCTGGGCTCTTCCTGGGGCATTGTGATATGGGAGTGTGTGACGGCAGGCGCAGGTCAGTGGTAGGACACCTGCCAGGCTCTATGGAGGGTGGGTGAGGAGGAGGCAACAAGGCGCTGGAGCTGTAAGGACCTCATGTCCTCTCATGGGTCTCAGTGGAAGAGACAGAAGCCATAGCTGAGTGGACAAGGGTCCCAGTTCTGTTGGGGTGTCAAAGCCCCACCAAGGCCCTTGGCCATCGCCACCACAGCTACACTGACCTGTGCCTGTGCCTGCTTCCTTGCTTCCAGCACCAAGCTCTGGGTCTCTGAGCATTTGCCAATGCCTCTGAGCTCCCCACAACCCATCCAATTTCTTCCAAAGCCTTGCTAATGCTCCTTTCTCACCCAAGAGTTCCAAGGCCCAGACATGCTAGAATCCTCTGTTTAGCTCCCCATCCCAGCACTCAGCTGCCCATTCTCCTGCTGCTGCTGCCTCCAAATCAAGACTCAACCTGTTTCACTTCAGCATGACAGCCCCCGACATGTCAAGTCTTCTTCCTGCCTTCAATGCACTCACTGCTGCACCTGCACTGCTCTCCCCCTGCATGCCCATGTGTCTCACCAACCCTTCCTCTTCCCCTGCAGTGGTGGGACCTCACCCCAGGAGGGCTGTGCATCCTCCAGGCTCCGGGAGGTTTCCTGACACCCACCCAAGTGTGAGGAGTGAAGGAGGGGAGGAGAGCCAGGTCAGGTCATGGGGCACAACTCAGCACAGACACCTCAAGCAGTGGGCGTTCCCCATCTGTCAGGCTGAGCCATGCACATGCGATGGAAATGCCTGTATCATCCCTGATTTGCACAGGAGGGGCCTTCCTTCCTGCCATCTTCCCAGGACAATCTTCTTCTTCTTCCTCCTCCACCATCAGACATCCACTGCTTTCCATTGCTGGCTTCAGACATGGTTTTAAGGATTCACTAACACCATCAGCCACCCCCTTTCTTTCTCACCGACATCCCCTGACCCTCTGTCCCAGACCTACACATGGCCAATCACTGCTGCTCAGGGCCACTCATAGATACTGCCGCTTTTAAGGAAATCACAGAAACACCTGAAGGATTATTGATGCATTATCGACAGAAGACGCACTAGGTTTGCATCTCAAGAAATGGGATGCCAGAGGCCAAGGGAAGGATGGTCTGCGCACTGTCATGGGATTTGAGAACCTGAAACGTGCTCTCTTCTCCCTGTCTCCTGGACATCTAAAGAGGACTCACACTTCTCTGCACTTCAATTTCAGGCGTTCCTGGAAATCTCAGGAGGCATGGCATACCAATTCCTGGGTTCAAGGAGCTGGTCAAATGCCTTTTGTCTCTTTCCGCAATGATGGCTTCAATGCCAGGCTCATTTGTAGACTCTGTATGTGGGTGCTGACATTCCTTGAGCAACTGGCTCTGAAAGGATTAACATGCTAGGCTGTTATTCTTGGAGGGTATAAGGACAGTAAAAAAGAAGTTGGCGTTGGGCAACTGAAAAGGGAAGCAAAAGATGTGGTGAGGGCTGTTTGGGGACACCTGTGAAGCAGCCCTCAACCTGATGTGAATGACTTCTGGGGTCACGGAGAACCTGAGCGCTCTCCCAAATTGGAAACCATGAAGCGGAAGGAAGGACAGCATCATTCAGGCTGGAGGGGACCTCGGGAGCTGTCTGGACCAACCTCCTGCTCAAAGCAGGGTCAGACAGAGTACTCAGCCTTTATCCAAACACATTGTGGTCACGTTCCAAGATAGAACCAGTGCACACTCCCTGGGAAACAGCTTCCAGCACTTGACTCTCCTTCTGCTGGGAAAGTTTCTCCCTCTATCTAGCCTGACCTTCTCTTGTTTCAGCCCACTGCCTCTTGTCCTTGTGTCATGGACATGAGCCTGACTCCGTCTTCCTGGGAACTGTGCGATGCTGCTACATGTTTCCCACAAGATCTTCTCTACTCCTGTCTGAACAAGCCCGGCTCTCTAAGCCTCTGCTTCAGCAGAGCAAGTTCCCCCACCCCACTGACCTTGGTGGCCCTCCACTTTCCTGGCTCCAGTTTGCCCAGGTCTCTCTGGCATTGTGGCATGTCAAAACCTAGGAAAATATTTTGGCTATGGTGTGAGAAGTGCTCAGCAGACTGGCTGTGCTCCGGCTCCTACAGCCCAGGATGCTGTTGGCCTTCTTTCCTGATTGCTCCTCTTTTGCCTAATGGAACCCAAGGACCACCAAAGCCTTTCCACAGAGCTGCTGCCCACCTGGGCAGTCCCTGCCCAGTGTCGTTGCGTGGGCTTACTGGACCTCAAGGGCACAACTTACTGGCTATCCTGAGGTTCCTATTGGCCCATTACTCCAGCTTCTCTTTGTTCTTTGGGATGGCCACCCTGCCCTCCAGTGGTCTGCTCTCCTCAGTGTGGTGTCTTCTACAAATGTTATGAAAAAGCACTCTCTCCTGTCCACTGAGTCATTAAAAACACATTAAACAGGGCAGGTGGCAGGACAGACCCCTGCAAGACCCTACTAGCTAGGTGCCTCCAGGCAGAGTACCAGACACAGATAAAGGCCTTCTGAGACCAACAATCTGTCTGCTTATTTACCCATCTCCACATCCACCCAGGCAGACCAGAATATCCTAACTTGGGCACAAGAATATTGGGAGGGTGAGGGGGGTGATGTTGAAAAGTTCACTGACTTCCAGGTCAAAAGACAACCACTGCTCTCCCTGGGTCCAGCAATCCTGTCCTTTCAGCACAGAAAGCAAAAAAGACAGTGAAAGACAAGCTGCCCTGGGTAAATCCTTCTCTTTTAGACACCCAGAAACAGAATTCGAGTGAACATGACCTGGGGCACAGCCGTTTGCTCCTCTGCACATCCTTTGGGCATTTTGAAAGGCGCGTGCAACATTTGCACTTTCCCCATTGTCAGGGAGTTCCCCCAGTCTCCACGACCTTTGAAAGATGATGGAGAGTGGCCTTGCTGTGACATGGGCCTGCTCACTCAGCTCCCTGGAATGCTGCCCCTCCTGTCCCATGCACTGGGAAGGACGGAGTTTTCTCAAGTGATCCCTGACTTGATCCCCATCCACTGCTGGTTGATCTCCTCCAGAGTCCTGCCCTGAGTCACAGAGGCCTGGGAGACCTTGCTGGGGAAGGCTGAGGCAAAGAGGACACCGAGAATCTCACATCTATCTACACCTGCTCTTCCTAAATTCAGCAGTGGCCACACAGTAACTCCGTTTTTCCTGTAACTGTTCCTGAAGCAGTAAACACTCCTTATGGTGCCCTTCAATTGCCTTTCAAGTTTTGACTGAGTTTCGATCTGGACCCTTGCTGTGCTTGGAGGATGCTGTCCTTGAAGAGCAGCTGTCCTGAACTCTGCCACCATGTCACAGCTCTGTCTGCTCAGGAATAGCTCCAGCTCTTCCTGCCTGTGCCCCTGGCTGAGGGCACTGCTGCACATTTGGGCTGAAGCAACAAAGCTGTGGAACCAGGCAAGATCTGACTTGCTGTAAGGAATCCTGGTACCAAGTGTCCAAGACCCCATGTGTGCAAAAGCTTTTCTTCAGAGCAGAGGGATGGCGTGGAGAAAAGAGAGCTGCATGTCTTCCTAGCACCATGTCTAAAGACCCAGCATGAAATGCCTGTTTCATTGAACTGAGGATAAGTCCCCAGCTTGAAAACATTAGATCTTTCCTGGTCCCCTTCCTGGGTGTCCTGCCTAATGATGGGGAAAAAAAAAAGGGGGAGGGATTCTCATGCCCAAGTCCTTTCCTGAAAGGAGAAATGACACTGCGATAAGCAAGTGTCTCCCCGCAGCTGAGGAAGGGAACATGAGTGATGCCTTCATCCTGTTTCACAGCAGGTTCCCTTGGAGCTCCCGGGACACCTGGAGGGAGCCCAGAGGGGCAGAGAAAGTGCTGCCTTGGGCTGGGCCTCTGCTGCTGAGCTGGGCTGGGCTCCTGGGATGGAGGGAGCTGATGGCAACCAGGCAGTGCTGCTGAGAGACAGCTCTGCCCAGGAGCAGCTCCTCTGCAAAGTGCTGAAAAACAGTTTTGATAAACCTTTCTGGCTGTCGGAGGGAAAAAGAAAAGAAGATTTGAAAAGCAGCAGAGAAGAGGGGAATAAACAAAGGAAAAACCTTTGAAACAAGGAAAAAAAAAGAGCATAACAGGATTGAAAAAGATGGGGGGGTAGGGAGGCGGAGAAGGGAAATTCATTCAGTTGGGGGATAAAAATTACCTTGTAGAGCAAACAAATAAAGAAACCAAATAAACTAATGAGAGACTGAGCCTTCTCTCTCCTGTGGTGTTTGGGGTTTTGTTTCTTTTTCTGTTTTTCTTTTCTTTCCTGTGGAATGAAGCCTGGTTTGGTAAGGAGTTCATCCTTACCAAGTCAAGAATTTATTATCTGAGGGCTTGGAACGTTTGAATTCCTGGTGCAGCGCTTCTTTCCAAACAGCCTTCCCCTATGCGGGCCATCTCCTTCCTGTCCTGCTGGTTTTGCTCACAAAACCTACACAAGCCTGAAAACCTCAGACCCATCGGGCTCTGTGCAGCTTAGCTGAGATGGGCCAACAAGCCCACATCAAAGGAAGGGGCAGAGATCCTGACACAGGTCTCGCTTCCCAAGAAATATCACAGGGAAAGGAGGAATGTCAAAGGAGGGTGGCAGGTAAGAAGGCAGGCAGGCCAGGAATTAAAAACAGCCAAATCAATGAAAACCGAGGTGAAATGTGACAAACCACTGACATGAATCTATGATGTGCTGGGAGCATTAGCGGGGGGAAAGAGAAGCCCAGCAGACTTTGTGTGAAGCACCATCTCCTTTCCTCCCACAACCCCTAAAGAACAGTCTATCAGGGCTCCTTTCAAGGCCCTTGTAAAGCCTTTGTGGGTCAGCTGGGAATGCCATTTGTGCTGAGGCACTTCCTCCAGACTGAAGGAGTCTCCCATTTTTCTTCCCCTTTTGTGGAGAACATTTCTAAGGCCTTCGGTATGTTCCCTGAGGAGTCATGGCCTTGGGTGCTAAAGGGTTCCTCAGCAGAGCAGCTCTGAGAGGGTGAGGGGAGATTAATGACAATGATAGCTGGTAGCTCGGTGACCTAATCCCTGCAGAAGTCAAGACCCATTCTGAAAAGTATTCTGTGAGGGAGAAGCACCAAATCTTAAAAGGTGCTGTCAAGAGATGTTTAACGGTGAAAGCAGCTTCTGTGGAGTGACTTCCATGCTACCCGCCTTGTCTTTATAATGTTGGACACCTAAAGGATAGGTGGTTTTTAGTGTCAGAGTAATCTCCTTAGTTTTCCTTGGGTTTGTCAATGAAGTTCAGGACACAGTTCAACTTATTGCAGAAATGGATTTCTAAAGGTAGAGGAGAGGAGTGGATTCCTCTTCTGCACTTGCAAGGGGAGCCCTGACTGACCAATCGACACCTGGCCTCTTCATTGCAGACCTCTGGGAGATTTGCAGAGATCATTCATTGCTGCCTAAGGGCCACCTGACTGTCTCCTTCCAGTCCAGAAGGAAGCCGGTGTCCTGAGGGTTTGGTGCTAAAACTGGAAACACTGTGAAGGCCTCTCAGCCCATCTTAGTGCATGTCAAAAAAGGACAAGGTATCTCTCTTTGGGTGGAATTGTTCCCCTAAAGCTGAGAGAGAGGAATCTCATTCTTCAAGGCTTTGGGAGTCTCCTCCTTGATGACATGGAAGAAGACTTTCCTTCTCCCTGAGTACAGACAGGCTCTTAGTCCCTCTTTCTCCACAGGGCTCATGAAAATAGGACCTCCTTTGCACTCCATGTCGGCAGGCCAGCCCCATCCTCTGGCACTCTCTGGCAGAGCACAAACCTCTGCCCATGGACTTCTTCCTGATCTCCCGACTTCACAGTGGACTGGATGACCCTGCACTTGTCTAAACTGGGCCCCAGATCACTTCTCCTTTCAACCCCTTTCTTCCTTTCCCAGTGCAGGCAGGGGGTGTAGAGCAGGGGCTGATAGAACCCACTGCTCCCTCCATTTCCTCACAAGTCTTCCAGGAAAGATGGACCCATGCCTTTGCACTTCCAGCCAACGCGCCACTTTGTGACGAGCTGGCACACAGAGATGTTTAGCCAGTCTTCCCACACCTCGAGACCCATTTTGACCACAGCACTTTGTTTGCAATGGGTTGGCAGTCGGGGGAAGTGAAGAATGCAGAGAGTGTGATGTGAGTAATTGTCCGTATTACACACATCCACCCGGACTGGAAGAGTGAAACCATGTGCACCACCAAGGGTGATGGTTAATTCACAAGCAGGGTGGCTCCTCTTCTGTGTGAGGCCAGATTGCAGGGACGAGGGGCCCATGAGCGTCCATCACTCAAGACCCAAATGCAGGACCCGAGACTTAGCCCTGTTGGACCTCCTACAGTTGGCCTCGGCCCATCGATCCAGCCTGTCCAGATCCCTCTGTAGGGCCTTCCTACCCTCCAGCAGATCAACACTTCCACCCAACTTGGTGTCGTCTGCAAACTGACTGAGGGTGCACTCAATCCCCTCATCCAGATCATTGATAAAGATAATAAACAGAACTGGTCCCAATACTGAGCCCTGGGGAACACCACTTGTAACCAGCTGCAAACTGCACTGAACTCCGTTCACCACCACTCTTTGGGCCTGGCCATCCAGATAGTTTTTTACCCAGCAGAGAGTACACCCATCCAAGCCATGAGCAGCCAGTTTCTCCAGAATGCTGTGGGAAAGAAAATCAAATGGTGCCAAACACGCAGTTGTGCTGGAGAGCCCTGGCATCTCGCATAGCACTACAGGCCTGTATTTGGCCGTTGAGTAGCTGCCCTGAATTAGGTTAGGCAACGTAGGGATATCCACGGGCGTTGTGCCATTACAGTCCATGGTGCTCTAGTATATGCAGCTGATGGAGAAGATGGCTGATGGCTATGGCAATGGCTACATCTGCCCCCCTGACTACCTCAATAGGCTGCCCTGAACATAAGGGGTAGGGAAAAGTTCAGATGTCCTAAACATGGGCATCTGCTGTTGGCCAAAGGAAGTCCCCTCTAAGCTCAAGCATGATGCCTCCAGATACTGCCCTCTCTGTGAACCGCTGCATAACAGCTTGTAGTTACCTGCACATACCTCGGACCACCTCTGACACCTCAGATGTCACCAGGTGTTTAAGTCTGAACAGCTCACTCCTTGCCTCCATCCCCAGCAATTACCATGGGAGCTGAGACAAGAGGCTCCCAGGCACCAGGTTCCTATTTCGTGTCCACCTGAACGGATGCAAGAGGAATACCACCTCCTGTGGGTTTGTGGCAGCCATAGATGAGAGCTGAGGTCCCTTCCAGCCCCAGGACTACAAACAAAGGATGAGGAGCCTCAATTGACTCAGCTGAATCCCTTCCCGCAGCAGGGGTAAAGGAGCTCTGTCACTGTCCAGGTTTTCTGTCCCATACCAGAAGTAAGGAACGGTGATTCTCATGCCCAATTCTCTCTCTGATAGGAGAAATTGCATTGCTGGAAAGAAGTATCTCTCCAGAGGTGGGAGAGGGGCCACAAGTTATTACTTCAGTCTGTTTCACAGCAGGTTTCCCAGGAGCCCCAGGGACACCTGGAGGGAGCCCAGAGGGGCAGAGAAAGTGGTGCCTTGGGCTGGGCCTCTGCTGCTGAGCTGGGCTGGGCTCCTGGGATGGAGGCAGCTCATGGCAACCAGGCAGTGCTGCTGAGAGACAGCTCTGCCCAGGAGCAGCTCCTCTGCAAAGTGCGGCAGGGCTGAGGGCACTGCCTGCAGGCACCAATGGGTGAGGAGAGAAGTAACAGAGAGGTTAAAGGCAATCTGGCATGGGAGGACAGGTGAGAGCTCACTGTGGAAGAGATCCTCACAGCCCTTGACACGGTAAGTCTCTGGCTACAGGGCAATGCAGATGGGTTTCTGGACAGGGAAACACCTCCCGGGAGGAAAATCTCCAGGCAGCAGGGATATGATCTGGGAATGAGAGGAAACTAATACGAGAAGTACTGTAAGAGGCAGAACGCAGAAACCTCCATTTGATCCCCTCCAATGCAGACCCCTTCCTCTGAGCAAGCCCCCTTGCCTCCTCTCCCACCCACCAAAGCCTCTGCCCTCAGGGCTGGGGGCTCCAAGGCGTGAACCACCTCCTCTGCAGCCAGAGCTCCAGCAGAGCCGTGGTGCAGCTCTGCAGCCACGGGCCCAGTTCCCTCTGCAGAGCGCAGGGGCTGAGAGCAGCTGCCCGGCAATGGTGGTGTCTGGGAGGTGGCGTGCACAGCTGGGGAAGGGGAACGCTGTCTGCGTGCCCCAATGCCTCTGCCCTGGCCTCTCTCAGCCACACCCTCAATGTATGTTTTTCCTTGTTCCTCCACTGGTCTGTGTTCTTGCTATTGTTGTCTTCTTGCTGTCAGGTTCTCCAGGGATGGGAATTTTTAGCTGCAAAGTCACAGGTGGATCTTGTGGGTCCTTTCATGCAGGTGTGTCCATGGGAACACATGTCCCAACTTTCATCCAACCTGTGGGGCTGTGGGCAATGCAATCTGTGGGGCTGGGGAATGAGCTGAATCTCCCTCACTCAAATGCCATCATTAGGACCCTTGGCTATCTCCTTGAGGATTCCTTCCAAGATGTGGAAGCAGGATGAAAACCTGCTACATAGCACCTTTGTGTTATCTGGAAGCACCATGGAGAAGTGCAGAGATGCTATGACAGAGATGCTGCTGATGGATTTGTGACATGAGCCATGTGTGTCCCTGGCTAGAAGTGGGGAGCTGAGACCTTAGGCAAGGGTGAGACATTTAGTGGTCTGAGGTGGATCCCTCTGCTCACAGCAGCGCTTGGTGGCTTTTCAGGGTAGTATGGGAGTGTGATCACCCTCCAGCTCAGAAAGGTGCAAGCCCAGAGAAGCTGGGAAGAAGATGGAGGGACAGACCAGCTCCCCTCCCTCTGCACTAAGCCACAGGCACTCCTCTTGCCTCGCAGGACTCCCTCTATTCTCCCTGAGTGCAGCACAAATGCTGAGGCTTTCTGACATCCAAGAACACTCCCCAGGGTGCGAGGGGAGGAGGAGCTGTCAAAAACCCAAACCTCTCAACCTGCCTTCTGCCACCTCAGTTCCTTATCACTGGGAGTGCAGATGCTGACAGCCCCTTCTGCACTAGGAGCAGTTTCATGAGACAAGGTCGAACACCAGGACTGGCCCCTGCCCCCACCCTTCCCATGAACCCACTGCTGCAGAGCAGGGCTGACCTCTCGGCAGCCAGCGGGCAGAGCCCCTGCTCCTCATGGCACATTCAGCCAGCACCAACCAGGGCTCCAGCCGCAGAGCTGAAGGAAGGTCTCCTTGAAAAGGAAAAGGGTGTCTGCATGTAGCAGGGTGAGGGAGTATGAGAAATGGCTTTGATTTTGCTCAGAGAAGTCTTCCCTAACTTGTCACTGTCTTTTCCTCCTATGACAGTGCCCATACCCAGCGGAAGTAAATGTCCAACAGCAGCTCCATCACCCACTTCCTCCTCCTGGCATTCGCAGACACACGGGAGCTGCAGCTCTTGCACTTCTGGCTCTTCCTGGCCATCTACCTGGCTGCCCTCCTGGGCAACGGCCTCATCATCACTGCCATAGCCTGTGACCACTGCCTCCACACCCCCATGTACTTTTTCCTCCTCAAACTTTCTGTACTTGACCTGGGCTGCATCTCAACCACTCTCCCCAAATCCATGGCCAATTCCCTCTGGAACACCAGGGCCATCTCCTACGCAGGATGTGCTGCCCAGCTCTTTCTGTTTTCATTTTTGATTTCAGCAGAATTCTGTCTCCTCACCATCATGGCCTATGACCGCTACGTGGCAATCTGCAAACCCCTGCACTATGGGACCCTCCTGGGCAGCAGAGCTTGTGTCCACATGGCAGCAGCTGCCGGGGCACTGGGTTTCTCAATGGTCTCTTGCACACTGTGAATACATTTTCACTCCCCCTCTGCAAGGGCAATAGTGTGGACCAGTTCTTCTGTGAAATCCCTCAGATCCTTAAGCTCTCCTGCTCACACTCCTACCTCAGGGAAGTTGGGCTTCTTGTGGGTAGTGGTTTTCTTTTTTTGGGATGTTTTGTTTTCATTGTGCTGTCCTATGTGCAGATCTTCAGGGCCGTGCTGAGGATCCTCTCTGAGCAGGGACGCCACAAAGCCTTTTCCACGTGCCTCCCTCACCTGGCCGTGGTCTCCCTGTTTCTCAGCACTGGCGTGTTTGCCTACCTGAAGCCCCCCTTCATCTCCTCCCCTCTGCTCGACTTTGTGGTGGCAGTGCTGTACTCAGTGGTTCCTCCAGCAGTGAACCCCCTCATCTACAGCATGAGGAACCAGCAGCTCAAGCATGCAGTGTGGAAAATGATGACTGCCTTTTTTTTCGAAGCAATAAACTGCCCATCGTCTTCTGCATAGTAGTTATAATGTAACTCATTGCAGGACCCACCTGACTTCTGAATTTTTTGTTGTTTGTGGGGGTTTCTCAATTGTGATAATGTTGTCATCTCCTTTCTAATTCACTGTCTGCTTTGCTTTTCTGACTGAGTGGCAGCGTAAATGAGGAGCCATGCTCCCTGTGTTTTTAAACAAAATAAAGGACCCTGCAGCAACTATTTTTTTCCTGACATCCTTCCTCCAAGGCCTTTTTAGAGCTGCAGGGACAGTTCCTGTGTGCATGGGTGGAGGGGAAAAGAGTCCCGGCATGGCAGCACTGCCAGGGAGCACCAGCACTTGGTCTTCAAGAGCTGTTCTCTTGCCACTTCCACACTCTCCTTCTGATCCCTTGTGTTGGTGTCAGCCCTGAGTGCTCTGGCAGCTTGGTCCCAATGGGCACTTCCATGACAGAGCTGGCCTCCATAGCAGCACTTCCATAAAGAAGGGTGATCTCCTCAGGGCCATGCCTGAAGGCTTAGGTCTTCTTTCAGAGTTGCTGTCAAGAACAAGCTCAAGAAAGTGTCCTGGGGAGGAAAACATAAGTGAACATCTAATGTGTGTGAGTGTGCAGGGCTGGGGCACACAGCAGTGTCCCTTGCACAGCCAGGCCTCCTGCGAAAGATTTGAAGGACCAGCAGAGCAGGGTCTGGTCTGTGCCCGTGTTTGCCTGACACCCTGGGCAAGGTGCCCTGGGGCAATGGCCACAGACCAGCCCCTTGCAACCATCATTCCCAGCACTGGCCTCTCACTCCAGCTCGGAGAGGTTCTTTGTCCCTCCATAGAAGGACACCAAAGGAGTAGGTCAGCAGTCCATGTTTGCATTGTACAGAGGAAATGTAAGCATGCACATCACGTACATGACGTGAAATGAACCTGAGTGAGCAGAAATGCCATCAGCTATTCCTTGAGGTTCCAAGGAGGCCTGTGGGATAGACACTGCCTCCAGGTCACTTCACGTTGGGAGCAACATCCCCTGGGAAACCACCCGAATGCAGCATTGGGATGTGCTTCCTTGAGCCGAGGTCCCTGGGTCCATTCCTCATGACGAGGGGCATCTCAGACAGGTGCAGAGCAGGGCGATACACCGCAGGGCTGAGGTGCCTCCCAGCCTCTGGCAGTGGCAGCAGGAGGCCATAGAGCCATTATGCCTGCTGCAGTGCCCTGCCTCCGCACATGCAAGGGAAGGGCTCGTGCCTCTGAACACCCCTGTGTGTATGAGGAGTGCATGAGGCCAGCTGAGATATGGGCACCTCACAGATGTGTGTGACTCCAGGAACAAACCCCACTGGCCCAGGGAGATTCATCTCACCCGCCTCGGACAGGCTCATTGCAAATGCTCCTGTCTGCTCACGCTACCCTTTCCGGGTTGTGCCCTCAAAGGTGTCAGAGGCATCAGAGAGGTTCTGGGGTCCTTGGAAAAGGCAGACATCAAACCTTTCTTCAAGAAACGCAAGAAGAAGGACTGGGAGAATTACAGGCTGGTCATCGTTACATCTTTCCCCGGGAAGGGAATGGGCCAAATACTACTGCAGCCATTTCCAGGTACTTGTAGGAGAAGAAAGGCATCACTGAACCTGTGCGGGTAGGGGAAAGAAGGGGATGTTTTGTTCCTGGACCTTAGCAAGGGTTTTGACATGGTTTCCTGTAATCTCTTTATAGCCAGATTGGTCCCCAGTCCAGGTATCTGGACTGAAGAAGTGGGTGATGTAGTGGGTTGGAAGGTGGCTGGTGGATCCAGCCCAAATGTCAGCAGTGGTAGAGTCCTCCTTGTGGCCATTCCTAGTGGCATCCCTCAGTGCAAGCAGTGGGGCCAACACTGTTGAGTGTCTTCATTAACTGCCTGGATAATGTGCCAGAGTGCCTTTTCAGCTCCTTTGTGGATGATGCCAAACTGGGCAGACCCATTCCGCATCCTCATCTTGTTCACCCTGCCTGGAGCAGGATAGCTGGACAAGGTGATGTTCAGGGGTCTCTTCCAAGCTGAGTTATTCTAGGATTCAATGAATGTTTTCCTTGGTGAGCTTTTTGAAGACAGAAGAGACAGAGGAAGAAGGAGAAACAGAGAGGCAAAAGAAGAGGCATATAATGCACCAATATAAATACAACGTTCCTCTGAGGAACATTTCTCTGCTCAAATGGTTGGTAGGAAATCTATTAGATAAATATGATGAAACAAGCTTACTTGTATCTGCTCACGTACATCTATCTGCTTGCTGAAGGGTGATGGCTGGATACGGTATCATGTGGTCAAATGTGTCCCAGGAACTCATAATCCATTAGGAAGCCAATGGCTGTGAAGGGGGCTGTGAGGTCCCTTCTGCCTCTAGAGGTGAGAGGCCAACAGCAGGAATGTGTCTGGGAAAGGCACTGTGAGGTCACTTCTTCCTGAAACAGCCGATAGGTCAGCCCTTGACTCATGGCTGGGATATGTGCTTCTAAACTCACCTCTGCCAGTGTCTCTGACAGGCCAGCAGAAGGCACCTGGTTGGCACATTGGCTCTGAGACCCCCTCTGCCGAAGGACCTAGGCTCAGTGCAGGAAGGGGGCTTCTATTTTGGCTGTCCTGTCTCTTCTGCCTGAGTACAGGATGGGACAGCCACAGGCACGCAGCTTGGTCGTGTCTATCCGAGAAGCTGAAAGGCTCACAGCCTTGGAAGTTCATGGTGAGGTTACTTCTGTCTGGTCAGATGAAGGGCTGCAAGAAGGCTGATGGGTTTGGATGCCTGTTTACAAGGGTGGTTTCCCAGATGCTGGAACTTTCCCTGGATGTAGGAAAGAGCAGGAGAGAGAAACAGTGCCACACAGTGCAGCTTGGATGGTGGAGATTGGACATGAGGAGGAAGAAATGCCACTCAGAGGGTGGTGCTGTGGTAGATGAAGTCCTCCAGAAGGAGTATGAGATCAGTCCATCTCCTGGTGTTTGAAGGAACAAAGTGTGAGGGTGGACAGACGTCGGTGAATGTATGGAAATGGCAGGGTGAGAGCAAGGTGAGGAAGTGAGATGGGTGTCTGCAGCCTGCAGGGCAAAAGAAGCAGCTGTGGGACAGCGTAGGACAAGCTGTGGTGGAGATGGCAAAGAGCACTAGCAAGGCTGGAAGTGGCCAAGAGAACCCAAGGCTGTTCCCTTTAACTATGGCAATCGTCTCTGCCACCAAGGCCTATGAGGAGACATGTTGTCCTAAGGCAGTGGGGGCCTCGTTGCCTCCTTGCACACCCCCAGTAAGGCTGGGAGCTGTCATAGCCTTGTCCTGCACTCAGCATCACCCCCCCACATCCCACTGCCCCAGGAAGAGCCCTGAGCAATGCGTGAGGGACAGGACCTGCCTTCCCCGGGGCTGGGGGTCAGAGCTTGGCCTTGCTGCTTCATAAAACAAAGCCAGGGTTTCCTCAGCATCTGAGCTGCCTGCACATTCCCTTTGCCTGCCTGCAATCATGGCCTCCAATTCTCTGCTCTAACGAGTCCCTGGGGAGGCTTTGCCAGTAATGGCCCTCAGTGGGGCTTATGAATACTTCAAGGTACTTTGGGTTTTGCTTTTGAGGTTGACTCTTGGAGAGGTTTGTGCAATCTCCTCTCAGTGCCTGAGGTTCAAGGACTTGGCACAAAATACACCATGGGGCTCATTAAAATAAAGCAAGCCCTAACGAGCTATGTCTCTTCCTGTAATTTTCTTCAAGTCTTCAAGAGTTGTACAGATAATTAGAGCTGTTTCCTAGCATAGTTAGGCAGAAAGATTTCAAAGAGCTTCTAATAAAAATGAGGTTTTATTTCCAAGGGTGTAGTTTATTACTTTTCAGTTTATAGAAGAGGTGACGGCAGCATTCTCCAATAGATATTGCTGCTGGGTGTCTCCTCCGGAGACCTGGACTGGTAGGAGAAGCTGTCCCTTGAGCTCTGACAACCTCCCACCTCACCTCCCCAACCCCACCATTTCTCTCCTTGCCCACCTGCGACTTTTCCTTACAGCAGACTTCTCCACTGATCTCTGCAGCTGGATGGTACAGCTCCTTTGCACCATCTGCCCCCTGCTCTCCTTAGAGACCTGGCTGCACACAGGCACAGAAGGGTTTTTCCTATTTGCAAGCAAAGGAAAAGTCAAGCACGGTTAAGTTCCATAAAGAAAACCGACTCTGCAAGCATCTGCGAACTGCAAGCTGCCTCTAATGAGGTTGCCTTTCTACAGGGGATAATCTTAGGAGAACTATTTCTAGGTAGGGAGATACAAAGAAGAGAGATATAAACATAATTAAAGAGTTGGCTAAGGAGACAATTAGACTGCTGCAAGACAGGCAAACTTTTAAACCCCTGATGTCAAAGCAGCAACTGGATGGGTGAGAGGAATCTGAATGAACAAAGAGTAAGGGGAGCAGAACACTGAAGAATAAGGGAAAGGGCTTTTGTCTAGGCAGTCTGCCTGTGAAAAGATGACGTTAGAAATGGTTCTTCTACCAAGAGAGGTGAAAAGATATGACAGATAAAAATTAAATTAATATAAATCATTTTAATTTCTTTTAATAATGTAAATTTAAACTTAATTTAAATATAAATTCAATACACTGTATAACAGGCAGAACAGTGGTAATGAAGTGACACTGGAAGATCGATATTTCATTGGAATATCCCTTTTGAAAGGTCATGGGATTGGTAGAGGTCTCTTGGGAGTGAGGACAAGCCAATGTTTCACCCATCATTGAAAGAGGCCAAAAGTGCAACCCCGGGAACGCCAGGCTGTACAAGCTCACTTGGGGGAGGAGTGAGCCTTCCCATGAGTGCTCTTGGGGGACATTGCTGGGCACCTCAAAGAGCAGAAGGTGTCCAAATGCAGTCAGCATGGATTAGCCAAGGGTAAATCACGCCCCACCAACGTGATGGCCTTCCTGATGAAGGAACTGCTTTTATGCACGAGGGGACAACAGTGGATGTCCTTTACCTCCACTTCAGCAAGACTTTTGGCATGGTCTCCCTCAATAGCCTTGTACCCACGTTAAGCCATTACAGTCTGGATGGGTCAACAAACAGATGGGTGAAACACCAGTTGGATGATGAGGCTGAGAGAGCAGTGGAGAGGGGGTCATACCCCACCTGGAGGCCAGTGGGACATGCTGGGGCATTGTGGGGCAGCACAGGGGACTCTCCTGAGCCCTGTGCAGTTTAACACCTGTATCCATGACCCAGAGGAGGCAACTGTCACCACGTTTGTGGATGGCATAAAATTGGGAGGACCATTCCTGTGCCCTAGGGATGCCATTCAGGGCAAACCTGACAGACAGAAGGACTGTCCTGTCAGGAACTTCAGGAGACAGAAGAAGGACAAAGAACAGGTCCTGTGCCTGGGAGAGCCTAACAGCCTGCAGTTGCAGGGGCTGGGGACAGCCTGGTTGGGGAGCAGCTCTGCGGAAAAGGTGCTGGTGGTGGTGGGGGACAGAAGGCAAAACAGGACCCAGCAGTGCAACTTGGTAGCCAAGGCAGCCAGCAGTGTCCTGGAGTCTCACCAAAAGAGCGAGGGCAGTGATTGTCTCCCCCTGCTCATCACTCCTTAGATCACCTGTACACAACCGTGTCCATTTTTCGGCCCCCACTGGGGAAGGGGAGGAGGGAGGCAGTGCCTGTGGGCCTGCTGGGCTCTTGGCCAGAGATCACCAGCACAGCAAGGGAGGTGTTGGTAACTGGCAGGGAGCTGAGTGGAGAGTCATCGAGCTGCTGAGGGGCTGGAGCACTTGCCTGGGAGGAGAAAGTGGAGGAAAGGGCCTTGTTCAGCCTGCAGAAGGGAAGGCATTGAGAACCTTACAGTGACCTGCCAGTCCCCATGGGGAGGTTTTCAGGAATATGAAACCGGTCTTGTACCCATATTGCTTGGCAGGAGAATAATAGGCAATCGTCAGATGCTGAAATGAGGAAGTTTCTGGATAGAGATAAGGCAATGAGATATCTGCAGAGCGTGGGGTGCTTTGGGTTGTAAACAGAAGTTAAACCAGTCCTCTGACTTCGGATCTCACTCAATGGAAATGTTCAATATTTGTCATAACTAGGCCATGAGCACGTGATCTAGCTGGAGCTGTCTGAGAATGGGCTTGGTTGAGAGACCAACTGTGGCAAGAGCTGTGGGACTTGGTGTGTAATGGCTGTCAGTAGGAAACTGCATCCCTTTTGATTAATAATGGCAGTGGAGCTGGGTATGACTGAGCCCCATAGGAGGATGGTGGTGACCATGCAGCAAAGGATCCTCCTCAGGGCTGGGGTGGATGGCCAGAGATGGAAATGGCCGGTGGGTGGGACTGGTCTGGGACAAATTTTCCTGGGGTAGCTTCCCTGGGGTGTTCAGGGAACATGGCGCAGGACTCAGTCCTGCCCTACAGCAGTAGGTAAATAGGAAGAGTACATAGCTGACAAGACCAGCTTGGGTGAAGAGGGAACTCATGAGGAAGCTCCATAGGTAATGGAATCAGAGAGGAGGAGGGTGCAGAGAGTCACTTCAGAAGGAGGAATTTAGAAATAGGAGTGCCTTTTTTTTTTTTTTTTTTAAGAACAATTTTGGAAACCAGGATGGGTTGAGTTACAGGAGCACAGATGCCCGGTGTCACCCTCCATCTGCAGTTTTCATTGGAGGGTCCAGGTCTCTCACAGTCCCTGGTGGTCACTCCCAGTCCCAGGTGAGTGTATCAGGCACACCAGGACCTCCTGAAGTGGCACTGGAGGCTTCTGGTCAGGAACTGAGCTCGGCCTGCAAAGAATTTTTCTCAACATGTATGTAGGACGGGCATATTTTCATCAGCTGAAATGTTTGAATACTTTTCAGAGAGAGAGAATGTTTTCCTGTGCTGCCATCATGAAACTCTCCAGGATGTGTACTGCTCTCGGGAGAAGAAACCTTGATCTTCCCGGCACTTGCTTGACCACTGCTCTGTGCAGTATGGAGTGTACTGAATCTCACTAATCTTCTAGGTATTCCCACATGTCCTGATTCAACTGACCATTTCTCAAGTCATCTTCTCCAGCAGACTGTCTGCACAGATGCCTTTTTGAGTGTTCATCTGGTTTTCCTCCTCCCATTACTCTCCATTCCCTCAGACCCCTCCCAAGTACCCAGGTGCTGCTTGGAGCTTCAGGCAGTTGAAAGCTTGCTGCTCCTGTCTCCTGACTGTCTCTGTAGCCAACTCCTTCATTGCCTTTCTCTCTGCCCTTTCCTACTAATCTCACTGCAGATTTTCCCCTCAAAAGTACAAGTGGGATTTAGTGGAGGCAACTTGGACTTCATGGACAGCTGACGAATATATTTTATTCTTTACTGAACTACTCTTGTTTTTTCTTTCTTTTTGCTTTTGTTCTTGTTAACTAAGAGAAATGCTGTGTGTCTGTGCAGCCACTTCTCCAAGGAAAGCAGAAGGAAATGGAGGCTGAGACATTCAGCTCCAGCCTGAGTGGGAAAAGCTTCAATTTTAACATAAGTGATGTGAGTTTCAGGTGACCGGTGAGAGAAATGGCAGGTTGGTGTTGGGTGGGTGGGATGAAGAGTGTCTCTAGAGTGTCTGACAGAAAGGGTCTTGCTTTGCCCGCATGTTCAT
Organism: Platalea leucorodia; assembly: GCF_965183815.1. Lineage (NCBI taxonomy): Eukaryota > Metazoa > Chordata > Aves > Pelecaniformes > Threskiornithidae > Platalea > Platalea leucorodia. The sequence goes on along the minus strand of NW_028121337.1, from coordinate 37,349 downwards.
ACTTCATCATGAGACCCTCGGGATCAATATGACTTGGAGATTGTCTATATTGTTTATTCTGTAAGCAGGAAAATAATGAAAATGCATAAATCTTTTACAAATGTTATTTCTTTTTGACATCTTCTCATTTAGACTGTACTCCTGAACTCTCTCTAATGAACCACACAAGAAGGGAGGCATTAAAGAGAACTGCAGAGGGCCATGGCATGTTAGGGTATCTGCATTTCCATGAGCCCTCTGCTGCCAAGTTCCTGAACTGCAGCTACCGAAAGGAGATTGAACAAGCTGCTGCAGAAGCCTTTAAAATGTGATTCAAATCTCCAGGACTCTTGAGGGTGTCAGTGGGCCCCCTGAGGGCCATCACAGATGAAGCCATGAAGGGAAGCAGGGGTGGAGGTACCCCTCCCTGGGGGCTGCCTTAAACTGGCAAGAGGTCAGCACTGGTTCCAGGTGACCAAGGCAATGTGCAGGTGGCTCTGCTGCTAATGCTCCTCAGTCACCTAAGATATCCCAGCACTGTACTTACTTATCACAGAATCATAGAAAGAATCATAGAATCATAGAATGGTTTGGGTTGGAGGGGACCTCTAAAGGTCATCTAGTCCAACCCCCCCTGCAGTTAGCAAGGCCATCTTCAATTAGATCAGGTTGCTCAGAGCCCCGTCCAACCTGACCTTCAATGGTTCCAGGGATGGGGCATCTACCACCTCTCTGGGCAACCTGTGCCAGTGTTTCACCACCCTCATCATAAAAAAGTTCTTCCTTATATCTAGTCTCAATCTCCCCTCTTTTACTTTAAAACCACTACTCCTTGTCCTATCACTACAGGCCTTACTCAAAAGTCTGTCCTCATCTTGCTTCTAAGCCCCCTTTAATTACTGAGAGGCAGCAAGAAGGCCTTCCCAGAGCCTTTGCTTCTCCAGGCTGAACAACCCCAACTCTCTCAGCCTTTCCTCACAGCAGAGGTGTTCCATCCCTCTGATCATTTTTGTGGCCCACCCTAGACCAGCTCCAACAGGTCCATGTCTTTCCTGTATGGAACACTCCAGAGAAACATTAGAAAAAGCATACTTTTTTCACTAATTATCCAGGAGAGCTTGGGGGATATTATGAATGTGCATAAATAGCTGAAGGGAAGGAATGAAGACAAGGGAGCCAAATTCTTCTCACTGTCAAGACAAAGGCTGATGGACACAGATGAAAACTCATGTCATTCTATTTGAATGCAAGAAGACACTTTTTCACGGTGAAGGTGGTCAAGCACTGGAACAGGTTGCCCAGAGAGGCTGAGGAGCCTCCATCCATGAAGGTATTTCAAACCCACCTAGACAAGGTCCTGAGCAACCTGCTCTAGCTGACCGTGTCTCAGCTGGGGAGTTGCACTTGATGAACTCCAGAGGTGCCTTCCAATCTCAACATCTCTGTCATTCTGTGAGTGTGAAGGAGAAAAGTAAGACGGAAAGAAATGAACAACACATAGCCTTGATGGCAAACACAGTGGGATCCTGTGGAGAGGACCCACGCTGGAGCAAGGGAGAAGTGTGAGGAGGAAGGAGTGGCAGAGATGTTCTGTGCTGACCGTAACCCCCATTCACCATCCCCCCAGCTCCTCTTGGGGTTGGGGTGGGTAGAAGAATTGGGAGCAATGGAGTAATTTGAGCCTGGGAAGGAGTGGGGTGGGGAAACGGTCTTGAATATTTTTGCTATGCTTTCTCTCTATCCAAATGTCTTCTAATTGGCAATAAATTCAACTGATCTTCCCCAAGTCATCTCTTCTTTGCCCATGACAGTAATGAGTAAGTGATCTCCCTGTCTTTATCTTGACGCATGAGCTAGTCCACCTTATCTTCTCCCTTTGTCCTTTTGAGCTGGGGGTGTGAGTGAGCAGCTGGGTGGGTGTCTGGCTGCTGGCCAAGGCTAACCCACTACAGGACCACCACAGCAGGACTGCTGTGTCCAGCCTGGGGCTCGGCAGCACAAGGAAGATCCTGACAGACTGAAGCAAGTGCTGCAGAGGCCGGAAGGAAGGTTGGGGCCTGGATCACATAATGGACAAGGAGAGGCTGAGAAAGCTGAGTTTATACGAACTCTCTCAGAGCCAAACATCGGAGCAAAGACCCAGGCCTGCTGGTAAAAACTCAGTTAATGGAGATTTTAAAAATCAGTCGAGACAAGCACCTGATTGAGCTGGAGGTGTCTGAGAAGAGGCTTGGCTGAGAGTCCAGCTGTGGCAAGAGCTGTGGGACTTGGTGTGTAATGGCTGTCAGTAGGAAACTGCATCCCTTTTGATTAATAATGGCAGTGGAGCTGGGTATGACTGAGCCCCATAGGAGGATGGTGGTGACCATGCAGCAAAGGATCCTCCTCAGGGCTGGGGTGGATGGCCAGAGATGGAAATGGCCGGTGGGTGGGACTGGTCTGGGACAAATTTCCTGGGGCAGCTTCCCCAGGGTGTCCTGGAAACATGGCGCAGACAACGCCCCTCTCTTCTGCACCTTTGATGCCTTGCTTTCTTCACCATGACACCTGGCTCTGCACTGGGAGTGCTGGCTGCCCCTACCCCGCACACTCACACACCTTAGCTCTGCACTGGTGTTTTTCTCTCTCAGGCTCTTTCCAGCCCAGCCCAGCCCCTCCCCACCTCTCCCCACCTCCCCTGCCCTCTCTCCAGCCCAGCCCACCAGAGCAGCCCAGCCTGGGCTGGCTCCATGGCACTGCCCAGGGCAGGCTGCTGCAGAGCTCTGGGCACTCACCCCACAGCCCCAGCCCCTCTGAAGGCCACAGCAGCTGCTGGGGGGCAGGCAGCGGGGTTCAGGCTCCCCATCAGCCCCACGGCTGGTGCTGGCCACAAGGGCATGAGGAACCAGAGGCTAGGCACTCTCTGGCTCTCCTCAATTCATCTTGTAGGTGATCGCCAAACCTGACTGAATTTGCCCCCTCCTCTACTCGCGCCAGCCCCACTCCCCAGGACAGCCCCAGAGTCCTGGCCCTGGGGGTCCTCAGGCAGCTTCTGCAGCTCTCCCCACCCTCCCTTCCCTGTGCCTGCTGGGTTCCCACTGACTCCTATGGCACTGCCTTAGCCCTTCTTCATGGATACATGAATTTAGTGCTTTACATTTGGGGGACTTCACCTCTGAGGGTGTTTCACCTCTGAGTCTCCATTCATTCCAACACCAGAGCATGTGCTGAGTCCCCATCCTCTCCTCACGCCTCCAAATTCATTTCCAAAAAGTCTGGTATATACCATCAGTCCTGTCAGACACGAAGGAACCTGAGGAGATAATGGGGAGCTCATGGACCGTCTCCCCTGCCATTGGACACCAAGAAGAGAGCCTTTAAAACCAGACCATTTTATTCAATGGAAACCAACGTTACCATGAGCTTAACCCCAAAATGACTGAGAACACAAGGAGACCGGAAACATTAAAAGACCAATTCCTTGGACATTTTCTTGGAAGGAACTTTGGAAGAAGAGCCCAGCCTTCAGGCACTGCACCCAGGAGGTGCCCTTTTCTTGAAGAGCTACAATTTGATGGGCCACATCTGACATGGTGTTCTGCAAGGGTCAGACACAACAGGATCAAACTTCCACAGGAGTATAAAACCAGAAAACTATCCCTAAGTAGAATTATCACAGGATAAAAAAAGTAAACTTGTGGCCTAAGATACACTCAGGGAAACAGGCAGAGGAGGGAAGACAGGTTATTGTCAGTGAAACGGCATCCACTGGATCAGTTTCCATAAGGCATCCTTGAGCTCCTGGTTCCTCATGCTGTAGATTAGGGGGTTCACTGTTGGAGGTACCAATGAGTACATCACTGCCACCACCAGATCCAGGGATGGGGAGGAGATGGAGGGGGGCTTCAGTTGAGCAAACACGCCAGTGCTGATAAACAGGGAGACCACGGCCAGGTGAGGGAGGCACGTGGAAAAGGCTTTGTGGCGTCCCTGCTCAGAGGGGATCCTCAGCACGGCCCTGAAGATCTGCACATAGGACAGCACAATGAAAACAAAACACCCAAAGTCCACAAAGACACTGACCACAAGAAGCCCAACTTCCCTGAGGTAGGAGTGTGAGCAGGAGAGCTTGAGGATCTGTGGGATTTCACAGAAGAACTGGTCCACAGCATTGCCTTGGCAGAGGGGGAGGGAAAATGTATTGGCAGTGTGCAAGAGAGCATGGAGAAACCCACTGCCCCAGGCAGCTGCTGCCATGTGGACACAAGCTCTGCTGCCCAGGAGGGTCCCGTAGTGCAGGGGTTTGCAGATGGCCACGTAGCGGTCATAGGCCATGATGGTGAGAATAAAATACTCTGCTGAAATCAAAAATACAAACAGAAAGAGCTGGGCAGCACATCCCAAGTAAGAGATAGCCCTGGTGTCCCAGAGGAAACTGGCCATGGCTTTGGGGAGAGTGGTGGAGATGCAGCCAAGGTCGAGGAGGGAGAGGTTAAGGAGGAAGAAGTACATGGGGGTGTGGAGGCAGTGGTCACAGGCTACGCCGGTGATGATGAGGCCGTTGCCCAGGAGGGCAGCCAGGTAGATGGCCAGGAAGAGCCAGAAGTGCAAGAGCTGCAGCTCCCGTGTGTCCGCGAAGGCCAGGAGGAGGAACTGGGTGATGGAGCTGCCGTTGGACATTGTGTCCCTCTGCCCATGGGGATCTGTTCAAGGAGGTAAAAGAAGGGAGAAGTTAGGGCAGACTGGTTTGTGAAAAATCTACTCACTTTCTTATAGAAAGCCCCCAAACTGCCTTTCACTTCTCCAGAAGACCTTTGGTGAGCTCTGGTTGGTGCTGGCTGAGGGTGCCCCAGGGAGCAGGAGGCTCTGCTGGGGACTCTGCAGGATTCAGTCCTGCCCTACAGCAGTAGGTAAATAGGAACTCGGAGTGATCTCAGATTAAATCTGCTTGTGATATAAGAAAACTTCTCAGCATTGTGGCTCTCGATTCACCTGACTGTAGAGCAGAGCTGTGGGGAGTTTGGGTTGTGCCTTCTGTTCTAGTTGCCCCAGCACAGCTGAGGAGTGGTTTGAATGCAGCAATGCCTGGCATTTCTGCTGCACTGCAAGGGAAACCTTGTGGGTCCTGAGATTGGGCAAAGGGACTGTCCCTTAGTGCAGAGTGAGGACAGCTGCTCTGTCCATCAGCCCTGCTCTCAGCTGCCCTGTGCTGGCAGCTCTTCCACCTGGAGGACTATCGCACTTGGATGTTCCCCCCAAAAGAAAGAAGCCAGTGCTGGGAGCAGAGGAATCCAGTTTCCCAGTGCAGATCTCCAACGCCCTCACTCCATCTCACCGTACCTGAGGAGGATCTCAGCTCTGCCCTCCCAACCAGGGACACAGAGGGCTCATTACAGCTGCCCACATGCAGCCACCCAGCAGCATTCTCCATGGGGCTCCTGCAAAACATAGAGATGCCCTGGGAGAGCTGTGCCCCACGGGAGGGCAGCCTGCAGCCCAGCAGGACCTCCCAAGGACAGAATCAACTGTCCTGAATTTGTTATGTCCTGAAGGGAGGGTGAGATCACTGCCAGCCACACACACTGCAGTACCCAGAGCCCCACAGGTGAACAGGGTGCGAGCTGGATGCTTTTCCTCCATGGCCGTATGTGCATGACAGCACACACAGCGTTGGTGTCTGAGCTGCACGTGAATCCTCACCCCCCACACCAGTGAGTGTAACAGTGAGAAGGGCGTCAGGGAGAAGAGGAGAACATGCCAAAGGAGCCCTGCCAAGGGAGGCAGGAGAGGGAGACAGAGAGAGACCCTTGAGTTTTAACTCTCTTTGGTGGTCAGGCTGCTTGGGAAGGTAAATCATGAGCATGTCTCTGTGCCATTAAGGGCAGAGGCTCTGCTGTGTGAGTGAGGAGACCAGGGGGTTGCTCAAAGGAAAGCATCTGTACTGCAGGGGATGGCAGGGAGATGCCTGATACCCACATCTTCTCCCTTTTCATGCTCACAGAGGCCATCCCACCTGCTGTGTGCTAAGCTCTGCCCTGCAGGCACCTCCTGGCAGCAGGGCACTGCCCAGGGGCATCTCTGTGTGTGCAGGGGCTAAGCAACAGCTCAGACAAGTCCTAGTGAGAACTGGGGTCTCATTGCCTACTCCAGAGCAGAGACATAAATTCCCATCTCCTACTGCCCACCCAGACAACCAAGAGTGGAAAAACTCAAAGCAGGGATTTCTTCCCTTTCAGGCAATCCCCTACCTTGACATCCCTCTTTAGAATGACCCTCTGCAAATGTCCTTTGGGTGATGTAGAAGTCTGAGCAGCCCTGACCCACGCTGCACCCTCTGGGCAGCAGAGGGATCCTGCCCTGCTTCCACCCACAGGTTCTCCCCGCAGCTTTGAAGGGCGCTCCCTGGGCAGGCTGAGTGCTGACCCGGTCAGACGGCAGAGTCCCTGCCCTGGTGCACAGCCCACTGGGGTGCAGTGACCCTGCTCTGAAGGACAGCCCTGGGCACCCACAGGTGCGCACTGATTTTCAAAACCCCAGAGGAAGGCAGCTGTATTGCCTTTTCTTTCTGATGGTGCAGCAGGGAAGTCCTCCTCTGCAGCACGTCCTCATCCTCTACGTTAGAGAAACTCTGAGAGTCATCCTGAAAGTCCCATAGGCTGTGGGATGTAGCAGCTTTTGGAGATCCCTCCAGGAACACCAGTTACATTGTCCTGCAACCAGGGACTTACCATATACAGGGATGTGAAGATCTCTCCCATGCAGTGAGCTCTCAGCATCTTCCCACTCCAGGCTGCCTTTGTAGTCTCTCTGCCTCATTCCTCTCCTCTCAGCACTTGCAGGCAGTGCCCTCAGCCCTGCCGCACTTTGCAGAGGAGCTGCTCCTGGGCAGAGCTGTCTCTCAGCAGCACTGCCTGGTTGCCATGAGCTGCCTCCATCCCAGGAGCCCAGCCCAGCTCAGCAGCAGAGGCCCAGCCCAAGGCACCACTTTCTCTGCCCCTCTGGGCTCCCTCCAGGTGTCCCTGGGGCTCCTGGGAAACCTGCTGTGAAACAGACTGAAGTAATAACTTGTGGCCCCTCTCCCACCTCTGGAGAGATACTTCTTTCCAGCAATGCAATTTCTCCTATCAGAGAGAGAATTGGGCATGAGAATCACCGTTCCTTACTTCTGGTATGGGACAGAAAACCTGGACAGTGACAGAGCTCCTTTACCCCTGCTGCGGGAAGGGATTCAGCTGAGTCAATTGAGGCTCCTCATCCTTTGTTTGTAGTCCTGGGGCTGGAAGGGACCTCAGCTCTCATCTATGGCTGCCACAAACCCACAGGAGGTGGTATTCCTCTTGCATCCGTTCAGGTGGACACGAAATAGGAACCTGGTGCCTGGGAGCCTCTTGTCTCAGCTCCCATGGTAATTGCTGGGGATGGAGGCAAGGAGTGAGCTGTTCAGACTCAAACACCTGGTGACATCTGGGGTGTCAGAGGTGGTCCGAGGTATGTGCAGGTAACTACAAGCTGTTATGCAGCGGTTCACAGAGAGGGCAGTATCTGGAGGCATCATGCTTGAGCTTAGAGGGGACTTCCTTTGGCCAACAGCAGATGCCCATGTTTAGGACATCTGAACTTTTCCCTACCCCTTATGTTCAGGGCAGCCTATTGAGGTAGTCAGGGGGGCAGATGTAGCCATTGCCATAGCCATCAGCCATCTTCTCCATCAGCTGCATATACTAGATCACAATTGACTGTAATGGCACAACGCCCGTGGACATCCCTACGTTGCCTAACCTAATTCAGGGCAGCTACTCAACGGCCAAATACAGGCCTGTAGTGCTATGCGAGATGCCAGGGCTCTCCAGCACAACTGCGTGTTTGGCACCATTTGATTTTCTTTCCCACAGCATTCTGGAGAAACTGGCTGCTCATGGCTTGGATGGGTGTACTCTCTGCTGGGTAAAAAACTATCTGGATGGCCAGGCCCAAAGAGTGGTGGTGAATGGAGTTCAATGCAGTTTGCAGCTGGTTACAAGTGGTGTTCCCCAGGGCTCAGTATTGGGACCAGTTCTGTTTATTATCTTTATCAATGACTGGATGAGGGGATCGAGTGCACCCTCAGACAGTTTGCAGACGACACCAAGTTGGGCAGGAGTGTTGATCTGCTGGAGGGTAGGAAGGCCCTACAGAGGGATCTGGACAGGCTGGGTCGATGGACCGAGGCCAACTGTAGGAGGTCCAACAGGGCTAAGTCTCGGGTCCTGCATTTGGGTCTTGAGTGATGGACGCTCATGGGCCCCTCGTCCCTGCAATCTGGCCTCACACAGAAGAGGAGCCACCCTGCTTGTGAATTAACCATCACCCTTGGTGGTGCACATGGTTTCACTCTTCCAGTCCGGGTGGATGTGTGTAATACGGACAATTACTCACATCACACTCTCTGCATTCTTCACTTCCCCCGACTGCCAACCCATTGCAAACAAAGTGCTGTGGTCAAAATGGGTCTCGAGGTGTGGGAAGACTGGCTAAACATCTCTGTGTGCCAGCTCGTCACAAAGTGGCGCGTTGGCTGGAAGTGCAAAGGCATGGGTCCATCTTTCCTGGAAGACTTGTGAGGAAATGGAGGGAGCAGTGGGTTCTATCAGCCCCTGCTCTACACCCCCTGCCTGCACTGGGAAAGGAAGAAAGGGGTTGAAAGGAGAAGTGATCTGGGGCCCAGTTTAGACAAGTGCAGGGTCATCCAGTCCACTGTGAAGTCGGGAGATCAGGAAGAAGTCCATGGGCAGAGGTTTGTGCTCTGCCAGAGAGTGCCAGAGGATGGGGCTGGCCTGCCGACATGGAGTGCAAAGGAGGTCCTATTTTCATGAGCCCTGTGGAGAAAGAGGGACTAAGAGCCTGTCTGTACTCAGGGAGAAGGAAAGTCTTCTTCCATGTCATCAAGGAGGAGACTCCCAAAGCCTTGAAGAATGAGATTCCTCTCTCTCAGCTTTAGGGGAACAATTCCACCCAAAGAGAGATACCTTGTCCTTTTTTGACATGCACTAAGATGGGCTGAGAGGCCTTCACAGTGTTTCCAGTTTTAGCACCAAACCCTCAGGACACCGGCTTCCTTCTGGACTGGAAGGAGACAGTCAGGTGGCCCTTAGGCAGCAATGAATGATCTCTGCAAATCTCCCAGAGGTCTGCAATGAAGAGGCCAGGTGTCGATTGGTCAGTCAGGGCTCCCCTTGCAAGTGCAGAAGAGGAATCCACTCCTCTCCTCTACCTTTAGAAATCCATTTCTGCAATAAGTTGAACTGTGTCCTGAACTTCATTGACAAACCCAAGGAAAACTAAGGAGATTACTCTGACACTAAAAACCACCTATCCTTTAGGTGTCCAACATTATAAAGACAAGGCGGGTAGCATGGAAGTCACTCCACAGAAGCTGCTTTCACCGTTAAACATCTCTTGACAGCACCTTTTAAGATTTGGTGCTTCTCCCTCACAGAATACTTTTCAGAATGGGTCTTGACTTCTGCAGGGATTAGGTCACCGAGCTACCAGCTATCATTGTCATTAATCTCCCCTCACCCTCTCAGAGCTGCTCTGCTGAGGAACCCTTTAGCACCCAAGGCCATGACTCCTCGGGGAACATACCGAAGGCCTTAGAAATGTTCTCCACAAAAGGGGAAGAAAAATGGGAGACTCCTTCAGTCTGGAGGAAGTGCCTCAGCACAAATGGCATTCCCAGCTGACCCACAAAGGCTTTACAAGGGCCTTGAAAGGAGCCCTGATAGACTGTTCTTTAGGGGTTGTGGGAGGAAAGGAGATGGTGCTTCACACAAAGTCTGCTGGGCTTCTCTTTCCCCCCGCTAATGCTCCCAGCACATCATAGATTCATGTCAGTGGTTTGTCACATTTCACCTCGGTTTTCATTGATTTGGCTGTTTTTAATTCCTGGCCTGCCTGCCTTCTTACCTGCCACCCTCCTTTGACATTCCTCCTTTCCCTGTGATATTTCTTGGGAAGCGAGACCTGTGTCAGGATCTCTGCCCCTTCCTTTGATGTGGGCTTGTTGGCCCATCTCAGCTAAGCTGCACAGAGCCCGATGGGTCTGAGGTTTTCAGGCTTGTGTAGGTTTTGTGAGCAAAACCAGCAGGACAGGAAGGAGATGGCCCGCATAGGGGAAGGCTGTTTGGAAAGAAGCGCTGCACCAGGAATTCAAACGTTCCAAGCCCTCAGATAATAAATTCTTGACTTGGTAAGGATGAACTCCTTACCAAACCAGGCTTCATTCCACAGGAAAGAAAAGAAAAACAGAAAAAGAAACAAAACCCCAAACACCACAGGAGAGAGAAGGCTCAGTCTCTCATTAGTTTATTTGGTTTCTTTATTTGTTTGCTCTACAAGGTAATTTTTATCCCCCAACTGAATGAATTTCCCTTCTCCGCCTCCCTACCCCCCCATCTTTTTCAATCCTGTTATGCTCTTTTTTTTTCCTTGTTTCAAAGGTTTTTCCTTTGTTTATTCCCCTCTTCTCTGCTGCTTTTCAAATCTTCTTTTCTTTTTCCCTCCGACAGCCAGAAAGGTTTATCAAAACTGTTTTTCAGCAGGAAAGTTGTCAGTGACAGAGGAGGAATCTGTTTATAAAGCTTTCTGTTCTACCCGACAAAGTTCAAGCGTGGATGGAAGGACAGTCCTGAAAATGGACTAGTTTTAAACACTGAATGTTTGTCTTCTCCCTCTTTGGCTTTGGTTTTCCCTGAAAACCAAACCTTTCCCAGGGAATAAAACTTTCCTCTTCTCTCACTCGCCTTCTTACCTTTCCTTCCCACACGCCTCCGCATTTGTCACCATCTTCATGCCGCCTTCTCTCTGCTTCTGTCCTAATCAAAAGGTTAAAGGCACTTGGCTGAGCTGTTTTATTCTTGCACTAGAATGCATTGTAGCTCATCCTAAAGGATACCTTTAAATAGATTAGAGTAAAACCAGTTGAGAAACATCTATTTTTTCCCCACTGCCTGTAAAGGGACTGTTGGGTAAAGAGCTCAAATACAATAACTTGCATCATGTTTATAGTGGATCCCTGCTCTAACCCCCGTACTACATTTGCTCCTAGTGCGTAAAATGGGGCCTTCTTGCTCTAGCTTGATTCTTCTCTCCTCTCTTCTGTTTTCCTTCCAGCCTTTGCATGAATATCTCCGTGTATACCTTTTCTCATCCTTCTACATTCTTTCGCTCTGACTCATCTTCTTGTAACCTCCTCAAGCGTTGTTTCCTCCACTGACCATCTGCCCTTGCTCACTGCAGCTCCAATGCAGAAATGTTGAACCACACACCTGTCACAGAGTTCCTTCTCTTGGGCTTCCCCTCCCGCCACCATCAGCAGCGCCTAATGGCAATCCCTCTCCTGCTTCGTACCTGGTGATCTTAGTGGGAAACTTGCTGATCATTGCCCTCGTTCTGCCTGGAAGAGACCTCTACAGGCCCATGTACTTTTTCCTCTGTAACCTCTCCTGCTTGGACATCTTCATCACTACATCCATCATACCCAAAGCCATAGGAAACTTGCTGATGGGCAGCAAAGCCATTTCCTTCCCAGGCTGCTTAACTCAGGGCTACTTCTACTCCCTTCTGGGCTACATCGAGTTTGTCCTTCTGGCTCTCATGTCCTATGACCGCTATGTGGCCATATGCCACCCTCTGCAGTACCCCATGCTCATGAACGGTCAGCTTTGCCTTCAGCTCCTCTTGGGCTCGTGGGCTGCAGGCTTCCTGGCCACCATTGTCTCCACTGTCCTGGTTGCCAGGATGCCCTTCTGCAATGCCAATCGTATTGACCACTTCTTCTGTGACAGTGTGCTTTTGATCAAGTTGTCCTGGGTGCAAACACACATTGTTGAGCTGATCACCTTCATGGCCTCATCCATCATCCTACTTGGCTCACTGGGCATGACAGCAGTGCCCTACCTTTATATCATTAACACCATACTTAGGTTGCCCTCAGCTTCCTCACGGCACAAGGCATTCTCTACATGCTCCTCTCACTTCACCTTTGTCATCTTGGGCTACGGCAGCTGCATATCCATGTATGCCCAGCCTTCAGGTCACCACATGTCCTACAACAAGGCAGCGGCCCTTCTCAACACAGTGGTAACTCCTTTGATGAGTCTCTTTCTTTTCAGCCTGAGGAACCAGATGATGAAAGATGCCCTCAAGGCACGCTTGAAGAGAAGGGTGATCACCTTCAGGCAACACTTTTCCACCTGAGAAGAGTTTTTGTAGGTGGATTTTGGAAGGGGACAGGGGTGGGGAGGGCAAACACATGATGATGATACATTTGCAGGAATGCAACCTTTCTTTCTTAGCAGTGTAAAGAATCCTGAAATGAATATCACACCAGGTTCTCTCCTGCAATACATCACCATAAGAAGGCCTTACCTAGCAATGCCTTTCAAATGACCTACAAGCACTTTACAAACCCTGGTGAATACCACTATGGCATTTTCTACGTGTGGAAACCGAGACAGAAAGCAACAAGCAGAGGGCTTCATGTCTCCATGGCACACCCAAGTCTCAACAAGCTTCACCCTCCTCCAGTTCTGATGCAACTTCTCCTTGCTTCTAAACCTGGTTTCCTGATTATTTTGGTGGCAGATCTTTGTTGAACCTCTTAGCCTTTAGGAAATGACAGAAAATAGGTGGAAGACAATCAAAAGAACAATAATGGCTTTATTTCTCTATCAAGTGACACATCTCCATTAACCTCCTGGTTAGAACAAAAACATGCCTGAAATAAAGTCCAACTTAACTGCCTCAAATTACCTCTCTTCTACTTTGGTATAAAATCTTGAATATTGGTCAGAAATGTAGTTTTGAGTAACAAGGCAGCTGTCTGCAGATCAGGTCTGCTGAAGTAAATGTCCAGTCCTTGACACAATGCTCCCACACCCAATACTTCAGCTGATCTAGCAAATTCAGGGGAATTAACTTATTCCAACATAGCCTTTTATGACTGTAATGTCTAAAAAGATGAGTTTATTGCCTGGTCTCCTTTGACAGCGAGGAGGAAGGAGCAGTACAGAGGATGGTGTCATCTCCTCCTATAGTCATCTATGGCACTTCAGGGAATTGTACTTAACACAGGCTCAGCAGCTTAACTTTTCAATACCTAATGCCAGGTGCACTGACCCACGTGCTGGGCAACGTCTGGTGATTTGCACAAGCGAGGGACTCTTGCTCAACGGGGGCCATCCTTTGAAGACATGAGGGTTAAAACTGTACCTTAAGGTCTCTCCAAAAGTAAACAGAAACATCTCCTCTAATCGCTGTCACAGTGTTGTCATTTTGCAATTTTCCTAGATTAAGAAAGCTGGATTTGTTGACTCAGTGGAAAAAAAGAAGGCTTTGGGGAGACCATTGGAACAGCCTTCCCACACCTACCAGGAGGTGATCCGGAAGAGTCAGGCTCTTCCCTGTTGTGCATGATGGGATGATGAGGGCCAATGATCAAGGTTTCCCAGAGAGGAGGTGCCATCTCCATCTTTGGTGGGTTTGAAGCCCAACGTGAATGAAGTCCTGTGCAACCTGCTGTGACCCCACGGGTGACCCTGCTGTCAGCAGGAGGTGGACTGGAAACCTCCGGAGGTCACTTGCAGCCTGAACGATTCCGTGTTTCCAGCCACCATGGCTTTTCTCTTGAGGATTTGAGGGAAAGCACTCAGGTTCCCCATGACCCTGGAAGTCAGTCAGGCATAACTATGGTCAGAGCAAGTGCAGCTTTCTTGTCCCACTCCAATCAGCCTGTTGCAGGTGAAGGGCTGCTTGGCAGGTACCCCTGAACAGCCCTGGCCATGTCCTTGGCTTCACCTTGTATTTTCTTTTTCCCTCTTTTGCCCCTCCCAAGTTCTTCCCTTTGATCATGCTCATGCCCTCCCATACAAATAGTCCACCTCTGGTTACCCTTTTCTCATCAGATATGGTTTGTCTTGCTTTGTACCCTCATGTGGTATTTCTGGGATGCCCTCCGTGGTAATACCTGTCTTGGCTTGCAATTTCATTTCACTAGTATGTCCTCATCAAGGCAGGCTCAGACTCGGCTGGATGAGGAGCAACCTCAAAGAAAAGGGCCTGGGCATTACAAGGGGTGCCATTGCAGCCAGTGATGGTGCTAAACGTGAACATACCCATGTGCATATTGGGCTGCACTGGGAGAAGCATGGCCATCAGACAAAGGGAGTTGTCATCCGTCTTGCCTCAGCACTGGTGTGGCCACATCTGGAATAGTGTGTCCCAGTGTGGGGCTCCCCATTCTGGAGGAATGGCAAGAAACTGAAGATGATCCAGAGGTCTGCCAAGTTGGGGTTAGGGGCCATGTGTAGAGAGACTGAGAGACCTGGGCTTCTTAGGCCTAGTGAATCGGAAGATCTGGGGAGTGTGGGATCATGTAGGTCACGACAGCTTGAAAGTTGCTTTCAGAGGTGGTGGCACCTGGGAAAGAGCTTGAAGAATGAAAACCAGCAAAACCTGCAGTTTGGGAGGTCCAGACTGGACATGAGGAAGAAAGCAATGTCACTCCAAGGGCAGTGCTGTGGTGCAAGAGGTCACCCAGAGGGAGTCTGGATCAGGAAATGAGTCTGTTTCAAAGAAGAGTCACCAGTGAGGACAGAGAGACATCAGTACAGGGAGGAAGATGCTGCAGCGTGGAAGCGGGTTGGGTGTCTACAGCGTGAAGAGAAACAGCCATAGGCGTGGGACAGCCTATGACAGCCTGCGGTAGAGATGGCCAAGGGTGCTGAGAAGTCCCTGACAGAACGGAGGCCTTGGTCCCCTGGGCTATGGCTGATGCCTCTGACACCAAGGCCTGTGAGGAGACACATTGTCCTCATGCCACCGGAGCCTCCTTGCCTCCTTGCACGCTGGCAGAGAGGCCAGGCAGTGTGATACCGTTGTCCTTTACTTGGCACTGCACAGCCCACATCCCAGTGCCCCAGGAAGAGCCCTGAGCCACACATGAGGGACACGATCAAGGGTCAGGGCTTGGGGTTTGGCTTGAGAAACACATCAAGGCTTGAGAAAGCATCAGAGCCGCTTGCACTCTGCCTTTGCCTGCCTTCCAGCACTGCCTCCAATTTTCTGCTCTAACGAGTCCATGGGGAGGCCTTGTCAGTAATGGCCCTCAGAGGGACCCCTTAATGCTTCAGGGTACTTTGGGTTTTGCTTCTGACTTTGACTTCTGGAAAGGTTTGTGCAAATCTCCCCTCAGTATCTCAGGCTCAAGGACTCAGCACCAAATGCACCCTGGGGCTCATTACAATGCAGAAAGCCCTACTGTGCCTTGCTGTTCCTGCACTTTTTTTCAAGACTTCATGTCTTGTACAGCTAATTGGAGCTGTTTCAGTGGGGTAGGCAAAGAGGAAAAGTTCAGTAAAAAAATCAGTTTTGCTTCTTAAGGGTATTTTGTCTGATTTTTCAGCCTACTGAAGAAGCAGCATGCTCCAGTGGATATTGATCTAAGATGATTCGTCAGGAGGTCTGGAAGGGAAGGAAAAGTAGTCCCTTGAGGTCTGCCTGGACGACCTTGCTCCTCACCTCCCCAAGCCCACCAGTTCCCTCATCGGCCACCTGGGACTTGCATCCCTTTCCTCATACCAGACTTCTCGACTGAGCTCTGCAGATGGATGTTACAGCTCCTTTGCACCAGCTCCCACCTGCTTTCCTTAGAGAACTGGGCTGCACACAGCCACTGAAAGGTTTCTCTTCATTGCCAACAAACAAAAGTTAAACATGATGCCATTTAATCAGCTTGAAAACTCTCTCCTCAGCTGTCTGCTGAGTCCAAGCAGCAGCTAACGTGGTCCGCCTTTTACAAGGGATTTCTGTACAAGAACACTTTTAGACAGATAAGAAAGCAAAGATATAAACACATGATTAAGGTGTTGACTAAAGAGTTAATTAGACTCCTGAAAAATGGGGCAAGTCTCTAACTCCCTAAAGCTCAAAGCAGAAACCAAAAAGTTGAGAGGCATCTGAATGATCCAAGAGCAAGCGGAGGAGGAAACCTGACAACAATGGGAAGGGCATGCATCCAGAGAGTCTGCTGAGAAGATGTCCTTAGGCATGGCCACTTACTCAGGAGAGGTGGAAACACCTGAATGATGAGGGAGATGAGATACTAGACAGAGTAGTGGTAAGACAAGTCCAGGCGAAGATCAATATTTCTTCTCCTGCCATTAGTACACTTCCAGGAAATTCCTATCCTGTCATGGTGGGAAAACATTGTTGTTTCTTGAAAGTACTCCAGTGATTCAGCTGATGCAAATGTGCTCGTATTTTTTTTTTTTTTTTTTAATTATTAAAAAAAAAAAGAATTGTGCACCTTTCCAGGCAGACATCAGTTGTCAGACCACAAAAAGGCAGTGCCACTTTCAGGGGTCTCAGTGTAGCTGAGGTGCTGGCCTGGGATTGGCATCTATCCCAGAGGGCCTGGGGGAGACCAGAGCACCTTGCAGGCTGCAGGTGGAGGCTGGGCAGGGGTTCCCAGGGCATCTCTACTGGCACCAGGTGTCTGTGTCCCTGTAGCTGAAGACATTTGTGTCCTACGTCCATTCCCAGTTCTGGAAAACACCTTCCTTTCAAAAAAAAAAGAAATCCCCTCCAAAGACACTGTCGTGATTTAACCCAGCAGGCAGCTAAACACCACACAGGTGTTGGCTCACTCCTCACCCTCCCCAGCAGGATGGGGGAGAGAATAGAGGGGAAAAAAAAAAAAAAAAAGTAAAATTAATGGCTTGAGATAAAGACAGTTTAATAAGACAGAAAAGGAAGAGAAAATCATCATAATAATAACAAGAATAATAGTAATGATAAAAGAATATACAAAAAAAGTGATGCATAATGCAATTGTTCACCACCCACTGACTGATGCTCGTCCAGTTCCTGAGCACTGGTTCCCTCCCTGGCCAGCTCCCCCCAGTTTATATACTGAGCATGATGTCATATGGTATGGAATATCCCCTTGACCAGTTTGGGTCAGCTGTCCTGGCTGTGTCCCCTCCCAGCTTCTCGCTGGCAGAGCACGAGAAGCTAAAAAGTCCTTGACTAGTGTAAGCATTACTCAGCAACAACTAAAACATCACTGTGTTCTCAACATTATTCTCATACTAAATCCAAAACACAGCACTATACCAGATACCAGGAAAAAAAACCCAATAAAATTAACTCTATGCCAGCCAAACCAAGGACAGTATCCACCCCATATTCTATACCATATACCTCATGCCCAGGTCCCACACTTTCCAATACATTCCAATGAATCACCACCACTTTTCCTCTCTTTTGATATAAACACACAGAGATCAGTCCCTTGGTCTATGGGCCATCCCTCTAAAGTGTCTGCTGAGTTCCTTTGGTCCATGACTTTGGGCTCGACCTGGCATAACAGTCCTTCAGGGCAGGAGAGATGGTGAGTGGTGTTGGATCGTTGCATGCTGAAGCCAGCTCTGGTTCCATTATCGCTGCTGGGTTAAACCACAACAGACTGAAGAAAAGCTGAGAAATGTGTTGACATCTTTCTTTGCTTTGGATCTTTCTCTTCAGTTCTTCTTGCTTCCATTTTCATTGACATTAACTGACATCTGACAGGCCTACAGGCATTAAAACAAGATCCTTTTGTGTCTTGCACAGAGCCCCATGTCCCCAGAACCTTCCCTGCCCAGGACTCCTCAGTCTTTGCACAGAGTGAGTCACACTGAGGTGTCGACCTCTCTTCACTGCTCTAGATGTTGGGTTAGATGGTCACTTACAGCGCAGGAGGATTCATGTCCCATAAACATCTGCTCTGCTCCAGTTAGAAACAGGGCCCAGCTTCATAGGTTTGTAAGAGAACTGAGGTTGAAGGGACCTCAGGAAGGCTGCAGCCCACCCTCTCAGAAGCAGGATCAGACCCAAGCCGTTCAAGGCTTGATTCAGTCCAAGTTTGAAAACCCGCAAGGACAGAGACTGCAGAACCTCTCTGGGTAACCTGTTCCAGCACTTGGCTGAGCTCATGGGGAAAAAAGGTTTCCTTATGTCCTGGCTGAACCTCTTCTCTTTCACCTTCCTCCCATTGTCTTTTGTCTTCCCACCATGCACCATGGTGAAGACCCCGGCTCTGTATTCTCCATATCCTCCTTGTAGGGACTGGCAGGCCAGGATGAGCTCCCCCTCAGCCTTCCCTTCTCAAGGCTGGACAAGCCCAGCTCCCTCAGCCTCTCCTCACCGGCAAAGTGCTCCAGTCCCTGGCTGTCCTCAGGGACCTTTGCTAAAACCACTCCAGCTTGCCAGTATTGTTCCTGAATTGAGGATCTGAAATTTGGATGGAATATTCCAGAGAATCCCTTCCCTCCATCTCCTGGCCATGCTCCTGATCACACAGCCCAGGATGCTGGTGGCCTCCCTTGCTGCCAGGGCACACAACCGCCTCCTGTCCAGCTCGCTGACCACCAGGACCTTTCCCACAGGGCTGCTCCCAGCCAGGCAGCCCCCAGCCTGTGCCATTGCCAGGGTGAGTCCCCTGCAGGGGCAGAAACTGGCATTTGTCCTTGCGGGATTTCATGAGGTTCCTGCCAATACGTGCTCTCCTCCTTGAACCCCTTCATTGAGCACAGAGACCTGGGAGTAAAGACTCAGGCAAAGAAGGCCTTGAGTCCCTCAGCCCCATTGGTGTCTCCTGTTTATTAGATCACTGTTGTTGTTCAGCAGCAGCCCTGCATTTGCCTTGTTCAGCCGTGGTCTCTAACACAGCAATGGACGCTCTTCTATTTGCTCTTGACTTTTCTTGCAGCCCCAAACTCCAGGAGGTCACCCCCTGGCACCTGCTTCATGGCCCCTGTCAGTGCCTTGTTGGCACTGGGGAGCAAAGGGTGTATTCAGTGTGAGGAACAGCTTCTCTTGCATGATCTCCATGACGTCCCTTTGTGCCCTGTCCCCCTTCTGTTCCTCCTATTTCAGACAGCTTCCCCCAGGTCCTGGAACATAATCAGCCCTATCTGCACACCATGTGGGGTTTTGCAGACAACCCTGCTCTGGGGTCTGCCAGGGTCTGGACAAGGAGAGAGGTCGAGCAGGGCTGGCCATTCCCCCAGCGCAGGCCCTGAGCCCAGCAGGAGGAGGCAAAAATGGCCGTGCAGCAAAACTCAGCCATAAACCTGTGGAGATTGGAGAGTGCTGCAAGTGGACAAATAGGGAGGCTCACTCCAGTAACTGAAAGCTCCCTCCAGTCCCATTCCCTAACACATTGCCCTGAGCCCTACTGCCCTCAGCCCATGGAGAAACCAAGCACAGCAGAACAGACTCACGGGGGCAATGGTTTATCCTGTTCCTGACCTCAGCTTTGGAAGAAGAGCCCAACCTCCAGACACCAGCACTGAGGAAATCCCCTTTTATTACAGAGGTGTGACATGGGAGGCCAGCTCTACCATCGGGCCACGCACATGTGCTTTAGGTCAGCCAGACTGGGTTCATGCCTCTGGAGAAGTGGACTGCATGCAGACATTCCTGGACAAAAAGAATTCTCACAGATAAAATGCCCAAAGCACAGGAGGTTCCCCAGATACATTGGAAATCACTTGTGAGGAGACATGGGCAGCTTATTGCTGCTGAAAGACTACGGATTGAATGAGCTTCTTCAGAGCATCTTTGAGCTCCTGGTTCCTCATGCTGTAGATGAGGGGGTTCACTGCTGGAGGCACCACTGAGTAGGAAACAGCCACCATCAGATCCAGGGATGGGGAGGAGATGGAAGGGGGCTTCAGGTAGGCAAAGATGCCAGTACTGACAAACAGGGAGACCACGGCCAGGTGAGGGAGGCACGTGGAAAAGGCTTTGTGGCGTCCCTGCTCAGAGGGGATCCTCAGCACGGCCCTGAAGATCTGCACATAGGACAGCACGATGAAAACAAAACACACAAAGGCCACAAAGACACTGACCACAAGAAGCCCAGCCTCCCTGAGGTAGGAATGTGAGCAGGAGAGCTTGAGGATTTGTGGGATTTCACAGAAGAACTGGTCCACAGCATTGCCTTGGCAGAGGGGTAGTGAAAATGTATTGGCCGTGTGCAGGAGAGAACTGAGAAATGCACTGCCCCAGGCAGCTGCTGCCATGTGGACACAAGCTCTGCTGCTCAAGAGGATTCCGTAGTGCAGGGGTTTGCAGATGGCAACGTAGCAGTCATAGGCCATGATAGTGAGAAGGTAACACTCTGCTACTACCAAGAAGGCAAAGAGAAAGAGCTGGTAAGCACATCTCATGTAGGAGATGTCCCTGGTGTCCCAGAGGGAATTGGCCATGGCTTTGGGGACAGTGGTGGAGATGGATGCCAGGTCGAGCAGGACGAGGTTGAGGAGGAAGAAGTACATGGGGGTGTGGAGGTGGTGGTCACAGGCTATGGCAGTGATGATGAGTCCGTTGCCCAGGAGGGCAGCCAGGTAGATGGCCAGGAAGAGCCAGAAGTGCAAGAGCTGCAGCTCCCGTGTGTCTGCGAATGCCAGGAGGAAGAACTGGATGATGGAGCTGCTGTTGGACATCTGCTGCCTCTGTGCACGGGGTCCTGTTCCTACAGGAAGAGTCAATGAAGCATTAGGGGAGACTTCTCTGAGCAAAATCTAAGCCTTTCTCATACACTTTCACCCTGCTCTACCACAGCCTCCACCCCGCCTACTCATTTTCCAGGAGACCTTCCTTCAGCTCAGTGGCTGCAGCTCTGGCTGAGCACAGTGTGGGGAGCAAGGCCTCTGCCTGCTGGCTGCTGAGGAGTCAGCCCTGCTCTGCAGCAGTGAGATCATGGGAACGGTGGGGCAGGGGCCAGTCCTGGTGTTCAACTTTGTCAGATGAGACTGCTCCTAACGCAGAAGGGCCTGTCAGCAACTGCACTCCCAGTGCTAAGGAACGGGGATAGCGGATGGCAGTTTGAAATGTTTGGGGTTTTTAAAGCTCCCCCCATCTCACCTGAGGAGTTTTCTTGGATGCCAGAAACCCTCAGCATTTCTGCTTCACTCAGGGAGAGCAGAGGGAGTCCTGCGAGGCAAAAGGATTGCCTGGGGCTTAGTGGAGACTGAGGGGAGCTGCTCTGTCCCTCCGACTTGTTCCCTCCAAGCTGCCTTGGGCTTGTTCTTGAGATGGGGGTGATCTCACTCTTGTGTTACCCTGAAAAAAAAAAAACAGACACTGCTGTGAGCAGAGGGATCCAGCGCAGACCACTAAATGTCTCACCTTTTCTCAAGGTCTCAGCACCCCACTTCCACCCAAGGACACACAGGGCTCATTTGACAAACCCAAAAGAACGTTCTCTGTCATAGCATCTCTGCACTTCTCCATGGGGATTTCAGATAACACAAAGGTGCTATAGGACAGGATTGCAACCTGGAGGGAAGTTGGGAAGGAAACCTCAGGGAGATAGCCAAGTGTCCTAATGACACCATCTGATCAAGGGAAAACCAGCTTATTCTCCAGTCCCACACACTGCATTGCACACAGCGACAAAGGTTAGAGGAAAGCTGGGACACTTGTTCCCATGGACACAAATGCATGAAAGGACCCACAAAATCAGTGTGTGACTCTGCAGCTGAAGCTCCACCGCCCCAGGGATCCTGGCAGCAAGAATGACATAACAATCATAAAGACAAGTGGAGAAACAAGGAAAAATATACATTGAGGATGTGGCTGAGAGAGGCCAGGGCAGAGGCATTGGGGCACTCAGACAGCGTTCCCCTTCCCCAGCTGTGCACGCCACCTCCCAGACACCACCATTGCCCGACAGCTGCTCTCAGCCCCTGTGCTCTGCAGAGGGAACTGGGCCCGTGGCTGCAGAGCTGCACCACGGCTCTGCTGGAGCTCTGGCTGCAGAGGAGGTGGTTCACGCCTTGGAGCCCCCAGCCCTGAGGGTAGAGGCTTTGGTGGGTGGGAGAGGAGGCAAGGGGGCTTGCTCAGAGGAAGGGGTCTGCACTGGAAGGGATCAAATGGAGTTTTCTGCGTTCCGCCTCCTACATACTTCTGGTTTTAGTTTCCTCTCATTCCCAGATCATATCCTTGCTGCCTGGAGATTTTCCTGCTGGGAGGTGTTTCCCTGTCCCATGTCTTTTCCCTGTCAGTGCTCACAGACCCCATCCCAACCTCTGTGCACTCATCCTGGCCCTCCAGAAACCTGCCTGTTTGCAGGGCACTGGCTGGGTGCATGTTCCTGTTTGCAGGTGGAAAAGGGCAGGTCAGAAGAACCCTGATGGGTCCAGCAGAGGTGATGCTGGTGCTGTCCATAGGCAGAGCAGTGGCTGAAGGCATGTTACGTGGCTTCTGACAGACCTACTGATCACTCAGTATTGCAGTTCAGGAGTCTCAGTGACTTATTAAAACTTCAGAGATCCTTTTCCATTGATCTTTTTCTCTCCCCTTCCCTACCCCCCTGGAATAGGAAACTCAAAAGACACACTCAGGAAATCTCCTTATCGTTCTACTAATCCCTGCCTTGATCTTCTCCTTGAGATATCCCCTTGGAAATATTCTGGGGTTGATCTGGGCCTGTGAGCAGCCCTGACCCATGCAGCACCCACTCAACAGCTTAAGGACCCTGCCTTGCTGGGGGCTGCTCCTTCCACCCACAGCTTCTCCCTGCAGCACCGTGGTGAATTCCTCTGACAGGCTGAGTGCTGACCCTGGCAGGCAGAGTCCCTGCCCCAGCACACAGCCCCCTGGGCTGCAGGGACCCTGCTCGCAAGGACAGCCCTGGGAACCCCTTGCTGCACACCCACCTTCACACCCCTGCAGCCATCCCTGGGAGAAGGCAGCCATCCTGCTCTTTCCCTCTGATGGTGCAGCAGGGAGTCCCTGCTCTGGAGCACATCCTCTGCCTCTACACCAGAGAATCTCTGAGAGTGGTACTTACAAATCTTGCAGCCTGTGTGACATGCCGGCTTTAGGAGATCCCTCCAGGATCTGCAGATGCAATGCCCTGCAGCCACAGACTTTCTATCTGTGAAGATTTCTCTGCTGGTGAGCTCTCAGCGTCTTCCCACTCCAGTTTTTTTTTTAAACTCTCTCTGCCTCACTCCTCTCCCCTCGGTGCCTGCAGGCAGTGTCCTCAGCCCTGCTGCGCTTTGCAGAGGAGCTGCTCCTGGGCAGAGCTGTCTCTCTGCAGCGCTGCCCACTTGCCAGCAGCTCCCTCCATCCCAGGAGCCCAGCCCAGCTCAGCAGCAGAGGCCCTGCCCAAGGCAGCACTTTCTCTGCCCCTCTGGGCTCCCTCCAGGTGTCCCTGGGGCTCCAGGGGAACCTGCTGTGAAACTGGCTGAAGGCATCACTGATGTTCCCTCTCTCAGCTGAGGGGAGACAAGTATTCCTAGCACTGTCATTTCTCCTATGAGGAAAAGATTTGGGCATGAGAATCACCTTTCCTTGTCCCATCATTAGACAGGACACCTAGACAGTGACAGAAAAATTTACACTTTCTGAAAGAAGGGATTCACAGAGTCAATCGAGGCATCTCAATCAGGATCTGTAGTGCTGGTGGTGGAAAGGGACTCAGCTCCCTCCCATGCCTGCCACAAATGCAGCAGAGGTGGGATTCCTCTTGCCTCATTTCAGCTGTGCAGAACACAAGCACCTGCATGTGAGCGGCCTGTCTCAGCACCCATGCTCATCATTGGAGAGGGATGCGAGGAGTGAGATGCAAATGTCTGGTGACATTTGAGGTGCCAGGGGTCGTCCAAGACATGGGCAGGGAACTGTAAACTGAAATGGAGCAGCTCATACAGACAGGGCAGGATCTGGGGGCATCCTCTTGGAGGCTGTTGAGAATTTCCTTTGGCCTTCTGAAAGGAGAGCTGATGCCCAAAAGAAGGGCAGTTGAACTTATTATGTTCAGGGCAGCTTACAGAGTTATTCATCTGAACAATTGGAGGGATGCACCATAGGGAGAGCTCAGTCTCCCTCTTCTCCTTCCGCTGTATTTACCAGGTCTCCGCTAACTACATTGCCAGTTGTCTCAGGTACAGCCCCACATTGCCTAACAGAATTTAGGGCAGCAACGCAATTTCCTGTTCAAATCCAGGCCCCCAGAGCTACAGGAGATGCCAGGGCCTGCAGGAAGAGCAGAGGACCTCCAGGAAAGCAATTCCCATTCAGGGCGGGTGTGTGACAGACAGCCCAGATGGCATCGCAGGGAGTGCGATTTGCGGCCTGTGTGCCAGTGACTGATGCCACCCGTCAGAGGTATCAGCCGTCAGATGCCATCAGAGAGGCAAGGTCTGTTCCTCCTCTACCCAGCAGCTGCAGGCATTGTGTGAACACAAAGCACGTCACACCCATGATGGTACAGCCAAGGAACAGACCGCTCATTTTCACAATGTGCCCGGATACACCTTGTCTTCAAGGACAGCATCCTTCAAGCACAGCAATGATCCCCACAAAAACTCAATTGAACCTGGAAAGGGAATGCAACGGGAACCAAGATGAGCTGTTGCTACATCAGCAACGCTTAAAGAAGAAACAGAGAGAATGGGGGACCACTGCTGAATTTAGTAAGGGTAGGTGTAGATAGATCTATGTCCTCCTTGCCTGAGTTTCCACCAGCAAGGTCTCCCAGGCCTTTGAGCTTTGAGGCAGGACTCTGGAAAGGAACAGCCACTGGTAGATGGGGATCAAGCCAGGGGTTGCTTTGGCAAACCACACCCTTACCAGTCCATGGGACTGGAGAGGTTGTACCCAAGGGTGCTGGTCAGCAAGGTCAGCTCATGTGGATGACTGAGCACAGCCACCCCCAGCAGTGGGCATTCCCCATCTGCCAGCCTGAGGCATGCACACAAGATGGAAATGTCTGTATCATCCCTGCTTGGCACAGGAGGGACCTTCCTTCCTGCTTTATTCCCAGGACAATCCTCCTCCTCCTCCTCTTTCACCTGCAGACATTCACTGCTTTCCATTTTGGGGCTCACACATGGTTGTAAGGATTTGCTAACACCATCAGCCATCAGCCTGTTTCTCCCTGAAATCCCCCTGACCCCCTGTCCTAGACCTACACATGGCCAATCACTGCTGCTCAGGGCCACTCACTCTTCAGAAGAGGCCTTGAGCTTCCTGGATCTTCCTGGTGAATATTACAATCCTCCTAGCTCCCGCCAGAGCTCATGGTGAGCTTTCTTGGCAATAACTGGGCCTTTATGACCATCACTTAGGAAATTGTTGTCTTGTTATGACCTTCTGGGCGGAAAGTGTAGTCACAGAAAAGCACCAAATCTATTAAAATGGATGCCGAGTGAATTTCCAGTAAGCTCCCCCCATGGCTGTGGCTTCCTGGCAAGGAATCTGGCCTGAGAAGGGGATCCAGCCTCTGCCACTCTCTGGAGAGGAAAACCAACAGTGTCCATGCCAGTAGGGGACACAGAGGGTGACTTTTGCAAGACCACCCTTCATCTGAACCCCTTCAAACCTGTGGACTGGGGATCATGCTGTCTATTGCAAATACTGGTCCCATTGGCATTGCCCAGAGGGGCTACCACAGATGCACATTGCTCCCCTGCAGATATTGATACTTAGGCAGATTAATGCTTTTGTCATTGTTGTTGTAGATACTGATCTTCTTAGGGAAATCACACAAACACTTGAAGGAGAATTGGGGGATTACCACCTCAGTGGCTCTCCAGTGAACTTGTTCCTGTTTGCCATTGTCTCACTGCCATTGTGCAGGGTGTGGGGTAAAAGGCGCTGGGCAGAGGGGGAGAATCACTTCTTCTGGCTCTGCTCCTGCTCATACCGCTCAGCATGTTGTTGGCCGCCTTTGCTGCTGGCTCCTGTCTTGCCTGATGAAACTCAGGGAGCAGCAGAGCCATTTCCACAGAGCTGCTGCCCAGCCACGCAGCTCCTGGCCTCCGTCACTGCAGCCTATAGTTCCTCTGCTCAGCCCTCGGGTCTTTTGAGAAGCTGTATGCTACATTTGCTTTTGGCTTTCTCCAGTCGTGATGACCTTCCAAAATGTATCAGAGTAGCCCTGCTATGACATCGGCCTGGTCTCTCAACAGCCTTGGATTCATCCCGTCTGCTCCAATGGACTACTAAGGGTTGAGGTTACCCACGTAACTCCTGACTTGGTCTCTATCCACTGCTGGGTTTCTGGGGTTCTGCCTCTTAGGCACATGAAAGTGAGAGACCTTGCTGGCGAAGATAAAGGCCAAGAGTGCCTCACACCTATCTACACCTACTCTTCGCAAATTCAGCAGTGGCCACACATGAGCTTCATTTCTTCTTTCACTGTTCCTGAAGTAGTACCAGCTCATCGTTGTGCCCTTGAACTCCCTTGCAAGTGTCAGCGCTATGGGAGCTCTGGTTTTTCTAAAACCAACTGTATTTCTGAATTCCTCCTTTGTTTTCATCCTAGCATCCACCTCTTGGATGCTTCCTTTTTTGCTATGGAGCTTCCCCATGAGTTTCCTGTTTCCCCAAGCTTCTCTCCTGATAGTTCTGTTTGTTTTCCTGACTATTGGTATGCACGGGCTGGTACGTGAAAGACACTGTCCTTGAAGACCAGCTGTACTGAGCTCTGCTGCCCTTCTGTGCTGCTGACATGGACTCCCCCACTAGAAATCACAAGACTAGGCCAAAGTCTGCTCCTCTGTGCACTCTTCTCTTCTCCTTCCCCTGGGGAGGTGAGACCCCACTATTTCATGGTCGTGACAGCCACGGCTGACATTGGCTTTCATATCCATGTCCAGCTCTTCCTTCTACAGAGTAACAGATGCATCTTGGACCACTTCCTGAACCCCAAATGTCACCAGGTGTTTGTGTCTGAACTGCTCACTCCTGGTCTCCATCTCCATTAGCACCATGGGAGCTGAGACAAGGAGCTCACATGCAGGTGCCCATTTTGTGCCCACCTGAACTGAGGCAAGAGGAATCCCAGCTTCTGTGGGTCTCTGGTCTGCATGGGAGTGAGCTGAGAGCCTTTCCAGCCCCAGGACTACAGACCCAGGATGAGATGCCTCAGCTGACTCTGCTGAACCCCCTCCCTCAGCAGAGGTAAAGGAAATCCCTCCCTGTGACTGTCTGGGTGTCCTGTCTAATGCTGAGACAAGGAAAAGTGATTATAGGACCTAAACCTGACTCTGGAAAGAGAAATGACAGTGCAGGGAATAAATCTCTTTCCCCAGCTGAGGGAGGGAACATCAGAGATGATTTCAGCCTGTTTCACAGCAGGTTCCCCTGGAGCCCAGAGGGGCAGAGAAAGTGGTGCCTTGGGCTGGGCCTCTGCTGCTGAGCTGGGCTGGGCTCCTGGGATGGAGGCAGCTCATGGCAACCAGGCAGCGCTGCAGAGAGACAGCTCTGCCCAGGAGCAGCTCCTCTGCAAAGCGCAGCAGGGCTGAGGGCACTGCCTGCAGGCAGCGAGGGGAGAGGAGTGAGGCAGAGAGAGTTTAAAAAAAAACCTGGAGTGGGAGGATGCTGAGAGATCACTGGGGGAGAGATCATCACAGCCCTCTACATGGTAAGTCTCTGGCTACAAGACAATGCTGCTGCTTTTTGCTGAGTGCTTTCCTTAAGCTGGCAAAACCCCGCAGCTTATGGTATCTGTAAATACAACTCTCAGGGTTTCTCTAGCGCACAGGAGGAGGACATGCTCCAGGGCGGGGACTCCCTGCTGCACCATCAGAGGGACAGGGCATGACAGCTGCCTTCTCCCAGGGATGGCTGCAGGGCTGTGAAGGTGGGTGTGCAGCCAGGGGTGCCCAGGGCTGTCCTTGCGAGCAGGGTCCCTGCACCCCTGGGAGCTGTGTGCTGGGGCAGGGACTCTGCCGCCTGCCAGGGTCAGCACTCAGCCTGCCCGGGGAGCTCCTCATGGTTCTGCAGGGAGAAGCTGTGGGTGGACAGAGTGACCCCCAGCAAGGCAGGGTCCTTCTGCTGTTAAGAGGGTGCTGTGTGGGTCAGGGCTGCTCAGAGCTTCAGCTCACTTCCAGAATATTTCCAAGAGGAGGTTTCAAGCAGAAGAGCAAGACAAGAATTACTCTAAAGATAAGGAACTTTCCTGAGTCTGTGTTTTAATTTCCTGCTCTTGGGGAATGGGAAGAGACAAATGATAAAGGAGATCTTAATTTTGACAAGTCACTGAGACTGCTGAACTGTAACTTTGAGTGATCAGTAGGTCTTCCAGGAGTCTCCTGATGTCTTTTCAGTCACTCCTCTGCCTATGGACAGCACCAGCATCACCTCTGCTGGACACATTGGGGTTAGGGACCTGTCGTTTCTTCTACATGCAAACAGGAAAATGCACCCAGCCAGTGCCCTGCAAACAGGCAGGTTTCTGGAGGGCCAAGGGGAGTGCACAGAGGTTGGGATGGGTCTGTGATTGCTGACAGGGAAAAGACATGGGACAGGGAAACACCTCCCAGCAGGAAAATCTCCAGGCAGCAGGGATATGATCTGGGAATGAGAGGAAACTAAAATCAAAAATGTTGTGGGAGGAAGAATTTAGAAAATTCTGTAAGATCCCCTCCAATGCAGACCCCTTCCTCTGAGCAAGCCCCCTTGCCTCCTCTCCCACCCACCAAAGCCTCTGCCCTCAGGGCCGGGGGCTCCAAGGCGCGAACCACCTCCTCTGCAGCCAGAGCTCCAGCAGAGCCGTGGTGCAGCTCTGCAGCCACGGGCCCAGTTCCCTCTGCAGAGCACAGGGGCTGAGAGCAGCTGCCCGGCAATGGTGGTGTCTGGGAGGTGGCGTGCACAGCTGGGGAAGGGGAACGCTGTCTGAGTGCCCCAATGCCTCTGCCCTGGCCTCTCTCAGCCACACCCTCACTGTGTTTTTCTTTGTGTTTCAACTTGTCTGTGTTATTGTTCTTTCATTCTTGCTGCCAGGCTCTCTGGGGAGGTGGAGCTTCAGCTGCAGAGTCACACACTGATTTTGTGGGTCCTTTCATGCATTTGTGTCCATGGGAACAAGTGTCCCAGCTTTCCTCTAACCTCTGAGGCTGTGGACAATGCAATCTGTGGGGCTGGGGTATGAGCTGAATCTCCCTCACTCAAGTGCCATCATTAGGACACTTGGCTATTGCCTTGAGGATTCCTTCCAAGCTGTGAGCTTCCCTCCGGGATGCAAACCTGTCCCCTAGAACCCTTTTGTTATCTGAAAGCCCTGTGCAGAAGTGTAGAGATGCTGTAATGGAGGAAATGTTTATGCCTTGGTGAAATGAGCCCTGTGTGTCCCTGGCTAGAAGTGGGGTGGTGAGATGTTGAGAAAGGGCGAGATATTTAATGGTCTGAGGTAGATCCCTCTGTTCTCAGCAGTGCTTGGTGGCTTTTCAGGGTAATATGGGATTGTGATCACCCTCCACCTCTGAAAGGGGCAAACCCAGGGCAGCTGGGAGCCAGACGGAGGGACAAACCAGCTCCCCTTATTCTGCACCAAGCCACAGGCACTCCTCTTGCCTCGCAGGACTCCCTCTGTTCTCCCTGAGTGCAGCACAAATGCTGAGGCTTTCTGACATCCAAGAACACTCCCCAGGGTGCGAGGGGAGGAGGAGCTGTCAAAAACCCAAACCTCTCAACCTGCCTTCTGCCACCTCAGTTCCTTAGCACTGGGAGTGCAGATGCTGAAAGCCCCTTCTGCACTAGGAGCAGTTTCATGAGAGAAGGTCGAACACCAGGACTGGCCCCTGCCATCACTCTTCCCATGAACCCACTGCTGCAGAGCAGGGCTGACCCCTCGGCAGCCAGCGGGCAGAGCCCCTGCTCCTCATGGCACATTCAGCCAGCACCAACCAGGGCTCCAGCCGCAGAGCTGAAGGAAGGTCTCCTAGAAAAGGAAAAGGGTGTCTGTGTGTAGCAGGGCGAGGGTGTATGAGAAATGGCTTTGATTTTGCTCAGAGAAGTCTCCCTGACTTGTCACTGTCTTTTCCTCCTATTACAGTGCCCATACCCAGCGGAAGTAAATGTTCAACAGCAGCTCCATCACCCAGTTCCTCCTCCTGGCATTCACAGACAGGCGGGAGCTGCAGCTCTTGCACTTCTGGCTCTTCCTGGGCATCTACCTGGCTGCCCTCCTGGGGAACAGCCTCATCATCACTGCCATAACCTGTGACCACCGCCTCCACACCCCCATGTACTTCTTCCTCCTCAACCTTTCTCTTCTTGACCTGGGCTCCATCTCAACCACTGTCCCCAAAGCCATGGCCAATCCCCTCTGGGACACCAGGGCCATCTTCTACATGGGATGTGCTGTCCAAGTCTTTCTGTTTGTATTTTTTATTTCAGCAGAGTATTGGCTTCTCACCATCATGGCCTATGACCGCTATGTTGCCATCTGCAAACCCCTGCATTACGGGACCCTCCTGGGCAGCAGAGCTTGTGTCCACATGGCAGCAGCTGCCTGGGGCGGTTGCTGCTTCTATGCTGTGCTGCACACTGCCAATACATTTTCCCTCCCCCTCTGCCAAGGCAATGCTGTGGACCAGTTCTTCTGTGAAATCCCCCACATCCTCAAGCTCTCCTGCTCACACTCCCACATCAGGGAAGTTGGGCTTCTTGTGGGTAGTGGTTTTCTTTTTTTGGGATGTTTTGTTTTCATTGTGCTATCCTATGTACAGATCTTCAGGGCTGTGCTGAGGATCCCATCACAGCAGGGACGTCACAAAGCCTTTTCCACGTGCCTCCCTCACCTGACTGTGGTCTCCCTGTTTATGAGCAGTGGCATGTTTGCCTACCTGAAGCCCCCCTCCATCTCCTCCCCACCCCTGGACTTTGTGATGGCAGTTCTGTACTCGTTGGTGCCTCCAGCAGTGAACCCCCTCATCTACAGCATGAGGAACCAGGACCTCAAGCGTGCAGTGTGGAAACTGATAACTAGATGGTTTTCTGAAGCAATAAACTGCTTCTGCATAGCAGTTATATTGTAGCTCGTTAGAGGCCCAGCCTGTCTTCTGTGTTTTTTGTTGTTGGCGGTGGCTTTTTTGTTGTGATAATGTTGTCATCCTCTTTCTAATTCACTGTCTGCTTTGCTTTTCTGACCGAGGAGTTGTGTAAATGAGGAGCCTTGCTCCCTGTGTTTTTAAAGAAAATAAAGGACCCTGCAGCAACAGTTTTTTTCCTTATATCCTTCTTCCAAGGGCTTTTTTTGGAGCTGCAAGGACAGTTCCTGTGTGCATGGGTGGAGGGGAAAAGAGTCCCAGCATGGCAGCACTGCCAGGGAGCACCATCGCTTGGTCTTCCAGAGCTATTCTCTTGCCACTTCCACACTCTCTTCCTGATCCCTTGCGTTGGTGTCAGCCCTGAGTGCTGTGACAGCTTGGTCACAGTTGTGCTGCGTGGTCGTCCTGTGACCGCAGGCAGGGACAGGCAATGGGCACTTCTGTGACAGAGCTGGCCTCCATAACAGCATTTCCATAAAGAAGGGTGACCTCCTCAGGGCAGTGCCTGAAGGCTTAGGTCTTCCTCCAAAGATTCTCTCAAGAACATGCCCAAGAAAGCAGCCCACAGATGGAAACACCAACGTACAGCTAAAGAATGTGAGTGTGCAGGGTTGCAGCCCACAGCAGCGTCCTCACACAGCCAGGCCTCCTGAGAGAGACCTGAAGGACCAGCAGAGAAGGGTCTGGTCTGTGCCTGTGTTCGCTGGACACCCCAGGGCAATCATCCTGCACTAGCCCCTCACAACCACCATTGCCAACACTGGCCTTTCACCCCAGCTGGCAGAGGTTCTTTGTCCTTCCGTGGAAGGTCACCAAAGGAGTAGGTCAGAAGTCCATGTTTGCATTGTACAGAGGAGATGTAAGCATGCACATCATGTACGTGAGCTGAGATGAACCTGAGTGAGCACAAATGCCATCAGCTCTTCCTTGGGGTTTCATGAAGGCCTGTGGGACACACAGTGCCTTGAGGTTCGCTTCACGTTGGGAGTAACATCCCCTGGGAAACCACCTGAATGCAGCACTGGGATGTGATTCCTTGAGCCGAGGTCCCTGTGTCCATTCCTCATGCCGAGGGGCATCTCAGATGAATGCAGAGCAGGGCGATACACCGCAGGGCTGAGGTGCCTCCCAGCCTCTGGCAGTGGCAGCAGCAGGCCAGAGAGTCCCTATGACTCCTTCAGTGCCCTCCCTCTGTGTGTAAGAGGGAAAGACTGTGTCTCTGAACACTCCTGGGTGCATAAGGAGTCCATGAGGCCAGCTTAGATGTGGACGCCTGACAGAACCCTTTCCTTTCTGTGTGTGACTCCAGGAACAAACCCCACTGGACCAGCGAGATTCATCTCAGCTGCCTGGGAAAGGCTCCTTGCAAGGGCTCCTGTCTGCTAAGTCACCCTTGCCCGCGATTCTGGATTGTGCTCTCAAAAGTGCCACAGCCATCAGAGAGGTTCTGGGGTCCCTGGAAAAGGCAGACGCCAATCCCATCTTCAAGAAGGGTAGGAACAAGATTTGGCAGAATTACAGGCTGGTCAGCCTACCTCTGTCCCTGGGAAGGGGATGGGACATGTCCTCCTGCAGCCATTTCCAGGCACTTGAAGGACAAGAAAGGGATTGCTGAACCACAACGGGCAGGGGAAAGAAAGGCGTGTTGTGTACATGCAATTTTGCAAGGCCTTGGTCTCTTGTGGTGTCCTTATAGCCAGATTAGTGCTACCTGGGCTGAAGAAGTGGACATTGGGTGGGAAGCTGGATGGATGATCAAGCCCAAATGTCACCAGCTGTACAAAGTCCTCTGTGCAGCCACCTGCTGATGGCATCCCTCAGTGACCAGCACTTGGGCCAACGCTGTGGAATGTCTTTATTCTCCGCCTGTATGATGTGATGGAGCGCACTTTCAGCTTCTTTCTGGATGATGCAAAGCTGGGCGTAGGCCTTGAACAGCCTCATCTGGTTCACCCTGCCTTGAGCAGAGAGTGAGGAAAGATGATGTTCAGGGCTCTCTTCAGACACGATTTATTCTATGGCTCACTGAATCTTTCCCTTGGAGAGGTTTTTGAAGAGAGAATAGGTGGAGGTCTGTGATGATCGCCCTGGGGCAGCTTGCTCGCGGTGTGCAGGGACGATGGCACAGAGCAGGTCCTGCTCTGCTGGCCCTTCAGGTCTCTGCCAGGCCTGGCTGTGTGAGGACACTGCTGCGTGCCCCCACCCTCCACACTCACACAGCTGAGCTGTATGCTGGTGTTTTCGTTTCCTGGGAACTTTCCAGCCCAGCCCCTCCCCAGCTCTCCCCACCTCCTCTGCCCTCTCCCCATCCCATCCCAGGAGAGCAGCCCAGTCTGGGCTGGCCCCATGGCAATGCCAGCCACAGGGTGCTGCAGAGCTCTGGGCACAGGAACGGGGTGCTCTTTTTATTTCTCCCCTCCACAGCCATGGTGCCCTGCTCTTCTCCCTGGACACCCCTTCTCCCCAGAGAGCCTTTCCCCACATCAGTGTGTCCATGCTGGCCTGGCCGGCCGTTCCTGCACCCCTGGCCACGCTCCCCACAGGGCCCTGAGCTGGCGATGCTGCTCTGCAGAGCGAGGGGACTGTGGTGCCCTGGGGCCATGGGGTGGCCCTGCAATGGCCATGCTGGTCAGGGTGAGAAGCAGACCCAGCCAGACAGGGATCACTGCTGCTGAGCCCCTTTCCCTCTTCCACTTCCCAACTGGCCTAGGACCAAGGAAGGTGCTCAGTAGGACCCTGACACATTTCCATATGCCTCTGCGTTTGGCTGCTGCACTAAACCTGACATGGGGTGTTTCAGCTAGGGTGTCATGGATCACTCTCCAGTGTCATGTCCCTTGGCCTTCTGCTTGCTAACAGCCCGTCCGGGGACTGCAGAGAAAGAGCGCCCTTGGATGCAGCCCATCCGCTCAGTAGACTCCGAAGGGGTGAGTTTGCTTAAGGAGCCCCTGACTTGATCCTCATCCACTGCTGGTTGTTCTCTTCCTCCTTGAGTCCTGCCTGAGGGCACAAAGACCTGGGAGAGCTTGCTGGTGAAGGCAGAGGAAAAGAAGACATCATGTACTTCAGACCGAGCTGCATCTACTCTTCCTAAATTCAGCAGTGGCCCACTTCACCTTTCTGTGGTTTTATCATGGTTAAGGAAGATGTAGCAGCTTACCTTGTTGCCCTCTGACATCCCTTGCAAGCTTGACCTTTTGGGGAGTTTTGACTCGCCTAACACAATCCTTATTTCTCCAGACAAGGTTTCTAAGCTCTTCCTTTGGAGCCTCTCCCTGCTTCTACCTTCTGCGTGCTGCCTTTGGCACTGGAGCTCAGCCATGAGGTTCCTGTTCAGCTCAGTGGGTTTCCTGAGGTGAAGGGTTGTTTCCCTGCGTATGAGGACAGACCCTTCCTGTGCCCGGAGGAAGATGTCCTTAAGGGCCTCTCAGCTTTTGTAGGTTTTTCCCTTTCAGAGCTTCCTCTCCATGGGATCTCGTGCTACCAGAGCTCTGAGCAGGGCAATGTCTGCTTCTCTGAGAGAGAGATCCCAAACCTGAGCTCTGCCTTACATCCCTTGGGAACGGGGATGCAACTATTTCATGGTCACCACAGCCAAGGCTGACACTTCAACATCCCTGACCGGCCCTGACTCACCCTCTCGGCCAGCTTGGTAGCTGGGAAAAGAAGTTGACCCCGAGACTCTCCCGGACCCCATGGGACTGTTTGCACCCAAGCACTTTGCCCATCCATTGAGTGCAACTGTCGCTGATCTGGGGACTTCCTCAGGCTGCCTACAGAAGACTTTGTCCACTTCCTCACCCTGACTGAGTGGTTCTAACTCCCACCTTCATGTCACCTTCACTGGTTTCTCCTCTGTTCCTCACCCACAAACACTCACGCAACGTGTCTTCTGCCCCACCATACATTCGATCTGCCCCATCCTTCATAGAGGGCATGCCCCGGTCTCATTCTCCCACCTTCATCAATCACCCTCAGTGTCTCCTAAAGAGCCTGTATCTAGCCATGACAGTACCCAACGCTGCACAACCTGTCCCACCACGTCACCGCAGTGTTTCCCTCAGAAGCTCCATGATGGAATAAGGGGCTCCAGATGCTCCTGCCTGTGTCCCAGGCTGAGGGCATTGGTGCACACTCCGGTTGCAGCAGCTCAGCAAAGGCTTCTCATGGAGAAAACTGGAACCAAGCACCCAGGACCCCGCATATCCAAAGGCTTTGCTTCAGAGCAAAGATGTGCTGGGAAGGATGGCAGGTGGCAATGTAATGATGAAATGAGGTGCTCATGAAGACAACAAACCCTGCAGTCTCCGAGGCAGAGAAATGCAGGCCTGGGCCATGATGGCCTTGCAAGAGAGAAGTTTGCTGCCTGAGCTGACTTGGCAGCACCTTGTGCCAATCTCCAGGAACACAAGGTACCCCTGAGAAAGTCCCTAGGTGAGGTAAGCCTGCACTCCAGCCAGCCTGTGGTCATCAGTGGCATGGGGTTTTTTCAGTATCATCAGGTAGGCGGGTAGAGGAAAGGAGAGAAGAGAACTGTCAGGGGTTGAGAGTACCGGGACATGAGTGGAGACCCTGGTGTGATGTGCCTCCCAATCTTGCAGCACATGTGGGAGTAGACGAGATGGACCTTGCCTCCTTGCTGGGGTGTTGGCATTCAGGTGCTGGCACAAAGGCACCGGACTCCTTTGGGAGGCCCTGCTGTGTCTGCCCAGCCCCCACTCCAGTGGGACATGGCTTTCCTGGAGGTTCTGTGCCGTGTTTGCCAGCCACAGGCAGTTTCACTGGGCACCCCAGCCTCCCCTGGCATGGCACTAGAGGCCTTTCTGATGCCATTTAAAACAGAGCCTTGAAACAAGGTAGGTGCCTTCACTGCAGGGATGTGCACATGCCTGAATTTTGCAGTGAGCTGAGCTCTAGGGAGTGCAGTGGATGGTGCTGCAAGACAGGTCTGACCCTCCTTCTCGTGCACTCCTCCTCTTGGTCAGCTGAAAGTCCAGCAGCTGCCATGGAAATGTGGGTCTGACAGACATTCAGATGCCCTAAACATTGGGTGTAATGTGAGGTGGCCAAGGGACCCTCCCCACCAGCCCCACAGCTGATGCTCAGGCAGGTGTGAGTGTCCCAGGTCTGTTCCATCAGAGCTTGCAGACACATCCACAAGTCTTGGACCACCCCTGGCACCTCAAATGCCACCAGGACTTTGTGTGAGAGCAGCTGACTGCCACTCCCCATCCCCATGGATCCCAGTGGGTGCTCAGGGCAGGGGCTGGTCTGCAGGCACCTATTTTGTGCACCCTGAGCTGAAGCAAGAGGAATCCCAGGTGCTGTGGGTCTGTGGGGTGCATGGGGGAGAGCTGAACCCCACTGCAGTCTCTGGCCTCCTCACCAGAGAGGAGACATCTTATGGGCTCCGCTGAATCCCTGCCCTGCGCTGGGGGGGAAATGATCTGTTCCTGTCACTGCCGAGGTGTCCTGCCTGGCAATGGGATGGGGAGAGGGGTAAAGGGATGAGAACATTTACACGTCTCGTAGACCACCACACCATGTTTGGGAAAATGCCACTTCTAAAATGCATCTCTCCAGCATTCAGAGAGGGACAGGCAGTGATGACATCAGTCTGTGTCAGCCCCCGCTCCCCAGGAGAGACCCTGCTGCCTCTCAGGTGCTGTCAGCCCTTAGAGCCCCAGGGACACCTGGAGAGAGCCCAGAGGGGCAGAGAAAGTGGTGCCTTGGGCTGGGCCTCTGCTGCTGAGCTGGGCTGGGCTCCTGGGATGGAGGCAGCTCATGGCAAGTGGGCAGCCCTGCAGAGAGACAGCTCTGCCCAGGAGCAGCTCCTCTGCAAAGTGCAGCAGGGCTGAGGGCCCTGCCTGCAGGCAGCAAGGGGAGAGGAGCGAGGCAGAGAGACTGTAAAGGCAGTGTGGAGTAGGAAGATGCTGAGAGCTCATTGTGGGAGAAATCTCCACAGCCCTTGACACGGTAAGTCCCTGTAAGCAGGGCAGTGAAGCTGCAGTTGCGGGAGGGATCTCCAAAAGCTGCTACATCCCATAGCCTGTGGGATCTTTAAGGACGAATCTTAGGGCTTCTCAAATGTAGAGGAGGAAGAGATGTTCCAGTGAAGGTTTTCCCTGCTGCACCATCAGGGGAACAGGGCGTGATGGCTGCCTTCCTTCGGGGATGACTGCAAGGGTGTTAAGCCGGGTGCACAGCCAGGGATGCCCAGGGCTGTCCTTCAGAGCAGGGTCCCTGTGCCCCAGCACTCTGTGTGCCAGGGTCAGTGCTCAGCCTGCCCGGCGAGCTCCCAGCGGTGCTGTGGGGAGAATCTGTGGGTGGAAGAAGGGACCCCTGGGAGGGCAGGGTCCTGCTGCTGTTGAGAGAGTGCTGTGTGGGTCAGGGCTGCTCACAGCTCCAGTTCCCCCCCAGAATATTTCCTAAGGGATGTTTCAAGGAGAAGGTCCTGGCAGGGATTGCCATAAAGATAATAAAGATTTCCTGAATTTGTGTTTTCCGTTTTCTACA